>NC_057808.1:131179817-131182573 GCF_018294505.1 Triticum aestivum
CGACGCCGGTCGTCCCCGCCGCCGCCCCGCGCGAAGCTCCCCGCGCCTCCGCAGCCCGGCTCCTTCCTCGTCGGCGCCGCCCGCCACCGTTAGCCCGCACCTCACCGGCGCTCCTCCGGCGAACTCCCACCATCCCAATCTAGATCTGGAAGAAAGGTTGACTTCCCCAACCCCCCCCTCGAATTTTCTCCAAGTCCTGATAATTCCACATTCTGGTGCTAACTTTGACCTGCCTAACTCCGTGCATATTGCTCTGTTTTGTGCGTGTAATATATAAAAATGTTCATTGAGAGATGCTCTTCATTTCATTCCATTGTGAAATTCTTGTTTGAGTTCAGGTTGATGCCCTAATCATCGTTGCAAGAGTGCTATATGAGGTTAACTGCTGAAGCTTGTTATAACTTGATGATTTGTCTTTTTCATTGTATTTTGTGTGTGCATCTTATGAGCATAAGCTCTACATGTGTTTTGAACTAAATCATGCCATATTTACATTTGTGCTAGTCTTGTATTTTTAGGATCTCTGTGGTGACTAGCACAAGCATGCAAAATAGCCTCCATGATGTTGCTGATTTCTGTGACTTGGTCATTTCTACTAAGTCTGAGTCTGTTATGTTGTGATGCGATATAAACCTGCTGCTACAAGTCATTCTATGCATAATCTGGAGATGTTCACTAAGGATGTTTAGTTATGCATGTTATGCTCTATCCATTCACTCCCTTGGTTGCATTTATAGCCTGCTGTAGCTTGTTTCAAACTTGCGCTCAAATTACTAAATAATGTTGCTGTCAGCCTGTTAACATTAAGTCCAGTTTTTGCCATGGGTTTTGATAGTGATACATGCACCCTATGACAATGATATTGCTATGCTTAGCTTCATATTTGTTCCATCTTACTGCTGGTTATCTTGTCATGCCATGTATTGCTCTGTGGTGAGTGGTTCAAGCTCACCAACTTGCCTACTTATCGTTGTTTCTGCCATGTCCCGTTACCCTGGATCTCACTACTATCATTGCTATGCTAGTTGTTTCGTTCTATCGCTATGCTGCGCTACCTATCACTTGCTCCTCAAGCCTCCCAAATTGCCATGAACCTCTAACATTTGACACCCTTCCTAGCAAACCGTTGTTTGGCTATGTTACCGCTTTGCTCAGCCACTCTTATAGCGTTGATAGTTGCAGGTGAAGATGAAGATTGCTCCATGTTGGATTATGTTTATGTTGGGATATCACAATATCTCTTATTTAATTAATGCATCTATATACTTGGTTAAGTGTGGAAGGCTCGGCCTTATGCCTGGTGTTTTGTTCCACTCTTGTTGCCCTAGTTTCCGTCATACCGGTGTTATGTTCCTTGATTTTGTGTCCCTTATGCGGTTGGGTGATTTATGGGACCCCCTTGACAGTTCGCTTTGAATAAAACTCTTCCATCAAGGCCCAACCTTGGTTTTACATTTGCCTCACCTAGCCTTTTTTCCCTTGGGAGTCGCGCATCCCGAGGGTCATCTTTATTTTACCGCCCCGGGCCAGCGCTTGTCTAAGTGTTGGTCCAAACTAGAGCACTGTGCGGGACCATCCCTTGGCAACATGGGTAACGTCGTTACCTGTACGCTTAGCTCATCCGGTGTGTCCTGAGAACGAGATACGTGCGACTCCTATCGGGATTGTCGACACATCGGGCGGCTTTGCTGGTCTTGTTTTACCATTGTCGAAATGTCTTGTAACCGGGATTCCGAGACTGATCGGGTCTTCCCGGGAGAAGGAATATCCTTCGTTGACCGTGAGAGCTTATAATGGGCTAAGTTGGGACACCCCTGCAGGGTATTATCTTTCGAAAGCCGTGCCCGCGGTTATGTGGCATATGGGAATTTATTGATGTCCGGTTGTAGAGAACTTGACACTCGACTTAATTAAAATACATCAACCGTGTGCGTAGCCGTGATGGTCTCTTTTCGGCGGAGTCCAGGAAGTGAACACGGTTCGGGTTATGAATGAACGTAAGTAGTTTCAGGATCACTTCTTGATCATTTCTAGCTTCACGACCGTTGCGTTGCTTCTCTTCTCGCTCTCATTTTCCTATGTTAGCCACCATACTTGCTTAGTCGCTGCTGCAACCTCACCACTTTACCCCTTCCTTACCCATTAAGCTTTGCTAGTCTTGATACCCATGGTAATGGGATTGCTGAGTCCTCTTGGCTCACAGATTACTACAACAACAGTTGCAGGTACAGGTTTTGCGATGATCATGACGCGAGAGCGATGTTACTTGTTTTGGAGTTCTTCTTCTGCTTCTTCTTCAATCAGGGGATAGGTTCCAGGTCGGCAGCCTGGGCTAGCAGGGTGGATGCCGTTTGAGCTTCTGTTTGTGTTTCACCCGTAGTCGGATGTTGATCTTATGTATGATGTATTGATGTATTCTTGCGGTATTTGTATGCCTTGTATGTATCCCCATCTACTATGTAATGTTGATGTAATGGTATCCACCTTGCAAAAGCGTCTTCATGATGCGCTTCTATCCTTGGTGGGACCTTTGAGTTCCTTTAGGATAGGGTCGCATCTTGGGCGTGACAGCTTTCTAGCAAGTCCACATACTCAACTATCATTTAGTCTTTCATAGTTGCTAACACTCACGCAATACTTGTGGTTACGGAGTTTTAATCGGACACAGAGAAAGATAGGGGCTTATAGTTTCGCCTCCCAACCTTTTACCTCAAGGGTAATGTCAACAATAATAATTCATGCTAACCCACATCTAA
>NC_057808.1:131183019-131199169 GCF_018294505.1 Triticum aestivum
TCAGGATCTTTCCAACATCCTGTGCTTGCCAAAGGATAAAATGTAAAAAAGGAAAGGTGAAGATCACCATGACTCTTGCATAAGGTAGAAGATAATAATAAAAGATAGGCCCTTCGCAGAGGGAAGCAGAGGTTGCCATGCACTTTCAAGGTTGGATGCACAAAATCTTAATGCGAAAGAACGTCACTTTATATTGCCACTTATGATATGAACCTTTATTATGAAGTTCGTCGCTTTTATTTCTTCCACATCACAAGATCGTATAAAGCTTATTTCCTCCACACCAATCAATCATACATATTTAGAGAGCAATTTTTATTGCTTGCACCGATGACAACTTACTTGAAGGATCTTACTCAATCTATAGGTAGGTATGGTGGACTCTCATGGCAAAACTGGTTTAAGGGTATTTGGAAGCACAAGTAGTATCTCTACTTGGTGCAAAGAATTTGGCTAGCATGAGGGGGAAAGGCAAGCTCAACATGTTGGATGATCCATGACAATATACTTTATCTTAGATATAAGAAAACACAACCCATTACGTAGTCTTCCTTGTCAAACATCAACTCTTTAGCATGTCATATTTTAATGAGTGCTCCCAATCATAAAAGATGTCCAAGATAGTATATTTATATGTGAAACCTCTCTTACTTTATTACTTCCTATTAATTGCAATGATGACCAAAGCTATGTTTGCCAACTCTCAACAATTTTTAATCATCATATTCTTTCTATGTGAAGTCATTACTCTCAATAAGATCAATATGATCTCTTTATTTCTTTTTATTAATTTTCTCTTTTCTTTTATTCCCTCAAGATCATGGCAAAATAATCAAGCCCTTGACTCAACACTAATCTTTGTTATATAGCTCACGAACTCGATTAAATAGAGGGATCATAAAGCAAAACTCAAAACTAGATCATACCAAAACTTTTATTCTACTAAATCAAGATACTACTAATAGGATCGAACTAAGAAAAACGGTAAAGATAGAGATGTGATGGTGATACGATACCGGGGCACCTCCCCCAAGCTTGGTAGTTGCCAAGGCGAGTGCCCATACCCATGTGATTATGTTTCCTTCTTCGGAGGTGATGATGACAGAGTTGTTGATGATGAAAATTGTGCTTTCGGCTTCTTCATATTGTAATTGAGGAGAGCAATTTCCTACTTTAAATCATCGACCTCCGACTCCAGCTTCAAGATCTTGTCACATAAATCTCCTTTGCTTTTCTGCCGAAAACGAGAAGGAATAGATCGGTTGTTAGATAGTTTAGCCCTCTTAGGGAGACTAGATTTCTTGAACTTCACGTGCATATCCCTAGGTTGAGGTAGAGGGATATCCTCCTCCTCCGAACTTGCATCATTGATCCGCATCAAATGAGCATCCTCCTCCTCATCCGTAGTTCAACCAGAAGGAGATAGATCCCCATAGGTCTTTGGGTCAGCAATGAGGTGTGAGACATTGCTCTCTCCGTCAGAATCCTGAGATGACATCTTGCTCCAAACCTGCTACAGAAACAGCTCGAAACAAAAACAGAGGATATTTGCATGATACAGGAGTCAAAACCTTTGGGAGATTATATAATGAGTTTTTACCGACCAAAATACGTATCGTGCAAGAAAACGGAGTCCGGAGAGCACACGAGGTGCCCACGAGGCAGGGGGCGCGCCCAGGGGGTACGGCGCGCCCTCCACCCTCGTGGAGCCCTCGTGTCCTTCCCGGACTGCTTCTTATTTTTCTATTTTTCTAAATATTCCAAAACGGAGAAATATTGCCATTAGAACTGTTTTGGAGTCGGTTTACTTACCGTACCACAACCCTATTCCTTTTCGGAGTCTGAAACGTTCCGGAAAGTGTCCCTTATATATTCCTGCGGGGTTACGGTTTCAATAACATTACTTTCAACATTTATAGGATTACCTGAGATATAATGTTTAATTCTTTGACCGTGCACCACCTTCTGATCTGTGCCTTCGAAGTTGTTGATTTTTAAGGCACCGGAACGATCGACCTCCCCGATAACGTAAGGACCTTCCCATTTAGAGAGGAGTTTTACTGCAAAAAATCTTAAACGAGAGTTGTATAGCAATACATAATCACCTACATTAAACTCACGCTTTTGTATTCTTTTGTCATGCCATCGTTTAACTTTTTCTTTAAACAATTTGGCATTTTCATAGGCTCGGGTTCTCCATTCATCAAGTGAGCTAATGTCAAATAACCTCTTCTCACCGGCAAGTTTGAAATCATAGTTGAGCTCTTTAATAGCCCAATAAGCCTTATGTTCTAGTTCGAGAGGTAAGTGACATGCTTTTCCATAAACCATTTTATACGGAGACATACCCATAGGATTTTTATATGCAGTTCTATAGGCCCATAATGCATCATCAAGTTTCTTGGACCAATTCTTTCTAGATCTGTTAACAGTCTTTTGCAAAATTAATTTGAGCTCTCTATTACTCAATTCTACTTGACCACTAGACTGTGGGTGATAAGGAGATGCAATTCTATGATTAACATCATACTTGGCAAGCATTTTACGAAAAGCACCATGAATAAAATGTGAACCACCATCAGTCATTAAATATCTAGGGACTCCAAACCTCGGAAAAATAACTTCCTTAAGCATCTTAATAGAGGTGTTATGATCAGCACTACTAGTTGGAATAGCTTCTACCCACTTAGTAACGTAATCAATAGCAACTAAAATATGTGTATATCCATTAGAGGCAGGAAAAGGTCCCATATAATCAAATCCCCAAACATCAAATGGTTCAATAACAAGTGAATAGTTCATAGGCATTTCTTGACGTCTACTGATATTACCAATTCTTTGGCATTCATCACAAAATAAAACAAACTTACGGGCATCCTTAAAGAGAGTAGGCCAATAAAAACCAGATTGCAATACCTTATGTGCAGTTCTGTCTCCAGCATGGTGTCCTCCATAAGCTTTGGAGTGACGCTTGCGTAGGATCTGTTCCTGTTCATGCTCAGGTACACAACGTCTAATAACACCCTCTAATCCTTCTTTATAAAGATGTGGGTCATCCCAAAAGTAATGTCTCAAGTCATAGAAAAACTTTTTCTTTTGCTGGTATGTGAAACTAGGTGGTATAAATTTAGCAACAATATAATTAGCATGCATAATCAGCATACCATGGAGTAGTTCGAGAAGCATTTATGACATTTAATTGTTCACCAGGAAAGCTATCATGAATAGGTAGTGGGTCATCAAGAACATTTTCTAACCTAGACAAGTTGTCTGCAACGGGGTTCTCAGCTCCCTTTTTATCAATAATATGCAAATCAAATTCTTGTAGCAAGAGAACCCATCTGATAAGTCTAGGTTTAGCATCTTTATTTTCCATAAGATATTTAATAGCAGCATGATCAGTGTGAATAGTCACTTTAGAATCAACAATATAAGGTCTGAATTTATCACAAGCAAATACAACTGCTAAGAATTCTTTTTCAGTAGTAGCATAATTTCTCTGGGCATTGTCTAGAGTTTTACTAGCATATTGAATAACATTTAATTTCTTATCAACTCTTTGCCCTAGAACAGCACCTACAACGTAATTACTAGCATCACACATAATTTCAAAGGGTAAATTCCAATTAGGTGGCTGAACAATAGGTGCAGATATCAATGCTTTCTTATGTATTTCAAATGCTTCTACACAATCATCATCGAAGACAAATGGTATATCTTTTTGTAATAAATTAGTCAGAGCCCGAGAAATTTTTGAGAAGTCCTTAATGAACCTCCTATAAAAACCGGCATGACCAAGGAATCATCTTATACCTTTGATGTCCTTGGGACATGGCATCTTTTCCATAGCATCTACCTTGGCTTTATCAACTTCAATACCTCTTTCAGAAACTTTATGCCCTAAGACAATACCCTCATTAACCATAAAGTGGCACTTTTCCCAATTCAAGACAAGATTAGTTTCTTCACATCTCTACAAAACTCGATCAAGGTTGCTCAAGCAATCATCAAAAGAGGATCCATAAACGGTGAAATCGTCCATGAAAACCTCACAAATCTTTTCACATAAGTCAGAGAATATAGCCATCATGCATCTTTGAAAGGTAGAAGGTGCATTACATAAACCAAAAGGCATACGTCTATAAGCAAAAGTACCAAAAGGGCAAGTAAAAGTGGTCTTTGATTGATCATCGGCTGACACAGGTATTTGAGAGAAACCAGAATAACCATCTAGAAAGCAAAAATGTGTATGTTTGGATAATCTTTCTAGCATTTGATCGATAAAAGGTAAGGGGTAATGATCCCTTTTAGTAGCCTTATTTAATTTGCGGAAATCAATTACCATCCTATAACCTGTAATAATTCTTTGCGGAATCAATTCATCTTTATCATTAGGAACGACAGTAATACCTCCCTTCTTAAGGACACAATGGACAGGACTTACCCACTAACTATCAGCAACGGGATAAATTATACCTGCCTCAAGGAGCTTTAGTATTTCCTTTCTTACCACCTCTTTCATTTTAGGATTCAGTCGTCATTGGTGATCACGAACTAGTTTGGCATCTTTCTCCAAATTTATTTTGTGTTGACATAGAGTGGGACTAATGCCCTTAAGATCATCGAGAGTATATCCAATAGCAGCGCGGTGCTTCTTCAGAGTTTTCAATAATCTCTCTTCTTCATGCTCTGAAAGGTTAGCACTAATAATAACATGATATATCTTTTTTCTCATCAAGACAAGCATATTTAAGAGTATCAGGTAACGTTTTAAGCTCAAACATAGGATCACCCTTGGGTGGAGGAGGATCCCCTAGGATTTCAACATGCTAATTGTGTTTCAGGATGGGTTCCTGTTTAAAGAATACTTCATCTATTTCCCTTCTTTCATTCATAAACATATCATTTTCATGGTCTAGCAAATATTGTTCTAAAGGATCACTAGGAGGTACGGTAATAGAAGCAAGACCAATAATTTCATCCTTACAGGCAATTCCTCTTCACGGTGTTGTCTACTAAATTTAGAAAAGTTAAACTCATGAGACATATCACCTAAACCAATAGTAACAACATCCTTCTCACAGTCTATCCTAGCATTACCAATGTTCAAGAAGGGTCTACCAAATATAATGGGACAAAAGCTATCTTGTGGGGAACCAAGAACAAGAAAATCAACAGGATATTTAGTTTTCCCGCACAAGACTTCAACATCTCTAACAATTCCCATTGGTGAAATAGTATCTCTATTGGCAAGTTTAATTGTGACATCAATATCTTCTAACTCAGTAGGTGCAATATCATGCATAATTTCTTTGTATAAGTCAATAGGTATTGCACTAGCACTAGCACCCATATCACATAAGCCATGATAACAATGATCTCCAATTTTAACAGAAATAACAGGCATGCCTACCACAGGTCTATGTTTATCTTTAGCACAAGGTTTGGCAATTCTAGCAGTTTCATCACGGAAATGAATAACATGCCCATCATTATTATCAGACAAGAGATCTTTAACAATAAATATTAGGTTCAACTTTAACTTGCTCAGGAGGTGTATAGGTTCTAATATTGCTTTTACGAACCACAGTTGAAGCTTTAGCATGATCCTTTATCCTAACAGGAAAAGGTGGTTTCTCAACATAAGCGGTAGGAACAATAGGATCATTATAAGTGATAGACTTTTCTTCAACTTTAATAGGTGCAGCTACTTTTACTTCTATGGGGGGATGATATTTAAACCACTTCTCTTTAGGGAGATCAATATGAGCAGCAAAAGATTCATAGAAAGAAGCTACTATCTTAGAGTCAAGTCCATATTTAGTGCTAAATTTACGGAAAACATCAATATCCATAAAAGATTTAACACAATCAAACTTAGGTGTCATACCTGAATCCTTACCTTCGTCGAGGTCCCAATCTTCAGAGTTGCGTTTAATTCTTTCCAATAAATCCCATTTGAATTCAATAGTCTTCATCATAAAAGAGCCAGCACAAGAAGTATCAAGCATGGTGCGATTGTTATCAGAAAGCCGAGCATAATTTTTTTGAATAATTATTTCTCTTGAGAGCTCATGATTGGGGCATGAATATAACATTGATTTAAGCCTCCCTCAAGCTTGAGCGATGCTTTCTCATTCGAGAGGCCAAAAATTATATATATAATTGCGAGCATGATGAACAAGATGCATAGGATAAAATTTCTGATGAAATTCCAATTTCAACCGTTTGTAGTTCCATGATCCCATACCATCACATAGCCTATACCAAGTCAATGCATCTCCCTTGAAAGATAAAGGGAAGACCTTCTTCTTAATAACATCATCGGGCACACCTGCAAGCTTAAATAATCCACAAACTTCATCCACATATATTAGGTGCTCATCAGGATGCATTGTTCCGTCTCCTGCAAAAGGATTAGCTAGCAGTTTTTCTAACATACCCGAAGGAATCTCAAAGTAGAAATTTTCATTTTCAATAGGTTCAGTAGGTTGAGGAGCAACTCTTTTCTCTACTGGTCGGGGTGAAGATACCCCGAGCAAGCCCCTCAGAGGATTACTTTCCATAGTAACAAGTGACAATAAATTTCACCACACTATATAAATTTTTTCCTTACCAAATTCCACCTACCAAAGGCGCTTCACTCCCCGGCAACGACGCCAGAAAAGAGTCTTGATGACCCACAAGTATAGGGGATCTATCGTAGTCCTTTCGATAAGTAAGAGTGTTGAACCCAACGAGGAGCAGAAGGAAATGATAAGCGGTTTTCAGCAAGGTATTCACTGCCAGCTCTGAAATTATAGGTAACAGATAGTTTTGTGATAAGATAATTTGTAACGAGCAACAAGTAACAAAAGTAAGTAAAGTGCAGCAAGGTGGCCCAATCCTTTTTGTAGCAAAGGACAAGCCTGGACAAACTCTTATATAGAGAAAAGCGCTCTCGAGGACACATGGGAATTATCGTCAAGCTAGTTTTCATCACGTTCATATGATTCGCGTTCGGTACTTTGATAATTTGATATGTGGGTGGACCGGTGCTTGGGTGTTGTACTTACTTGGACAAGCATCCCACTTATGATTAACCCCTATTGCAAGCATCCGCAACTACAAAAGAAGTATTAAGGTAAACCTAACCATATCATGAAACAAGTGGATCGAAATCAGCCCCTTACGAAGCAACGCATAAACTCGGGTTTAAGCTTCTGTCACTCTGGCAACCCATCATCTACTTATTACTTCCCAATGCCTTCCTCTAGGCCCAAATAATGGTGAAGTGTCATCTAGTCTACGTTCACATAACACCACTAGAGGAGAGACAACATACATCTCATCAAAATATCGAACGAATACCAAATTCACATGACTACTAATAGCAAGACTCACTACAGGAAATAGCTACTTTGCCGTCTGCCATGGCGGACGGCAAAGGCTCGAAAGGCGGACGGCAAAGACCTTTGCCGTCAGCCGCGGACGGCAAAAGGCTCTGGCAAAGAAGGCTACGGTAAACAGCTGCTTTGCCGTCTGCTTCCTGGCGGCGGACGGCAAAGGCTCTTTGCCGTCTGTGGCGGACGGCAAAGAGGGCGGACGGCAATATTTGCGCTGTCAGTCTGTTAAGTGGCTAACGGCAGACCTTTGCCGTCCGCCGCAGACGGCAAAGAGCCTTTGGTCTTTGCCGTCCGCCTTATGATGTCATCTACACGTCACTAGATGGCAGGTTCTTTGCCGTCTGCCACTGATGGCAAAGTGCAGGTTCTTTGCCGTCTGCCACGGACGGCAAAGTCTTTGCCGTCTGCCACTGTAGGCAAACTGACCAAATGGGTCAGCTCCCAGGAAGCACAGTTGGCTGCCACGTGGCTTCTTTGCCGTCCGCGGCAGACGGCAAAGGCTCTTTGCCGTCGGTGGCAGACGGCAAAGAGCCTGCATATTGTCTGTTTTTTCTGTTTTTTATTAAATCCCACAATTTGCAGCACATATCACATATATAAGTTTCATATACAGCACATATCCAACACATATCTAGCACATAAGTTTCATATCACATATCACATCAGTTTCATCCATACACATTGTTCATACATAAGGAAGTTCCATCCATACACATTGTTCCATCCATATATATATTACAATGCAAAGTGTCATGAAGATAGCAAGCTAGATACAATGCAAAGTTTCATCAAAGGAAAAGCAAGCACTCCATCATAGCAAGCTAGCTTCCATCAAGTGAATGAAATCTGCAAAATGGTAAATAAGAAAGTTAGAAATAGGTGACTAGAACAAGAAGAAGACTAGAACAAGAAGTATATGTCATTTATGAGCTAACTTAGGTGAAATGGATCATATATGAGCTAACTAAGTTGAAATGGGTTGTTTATGAGCTAACTTAGTTGAAATGGATCATTTATGAGCTAACTTAGTTGAAATGGGTCGTTTATGAGCTAACTAAGGTGAAGGGCATCGTTTTTGAGCTAAGTAAGGTGAAATGGGTCATTTTGGAGCTAACCTAGTTGAAATGGATCGTTTTTGAGGTACTAAGGTAAATGGATCGTTTTTAGCTCACTTAGGTCAAATGGATCGTTTTTGAGCTAACTTAGTTGAAATGGATCGTTTTTTAGCTAACTTTGTTGAAATGGATCATTTTTGAGCTAATTTAGTTGAAATGGATCGTTTTTGAGCTAACTTAGGTGAAATGGATCATTTATGAGCTAATTTAGTTGAAATGGATCTTTTTGAGCTAACTTAGGTGAAATGGATCATTTAAGAGCTAATTTAGGTGAAATGGATCGTTTTTTAGCTCACTTAGGTCAAATGGATCGTTTATGAGCTAAATTAGTTGAAATGGATCGTTTATGAGATAACCTAGGTAAGATGGGTCATTTTGGAGTTAACCTAGGTGAAATGGGCCATTTTAAAGCTAACGTAGGTAAAATGGATCATTTAGGAGCTAATGTAGGTTAAATGGGTCATTTTTGAGCTAACTTGGATGAACTGCATCATTTATAAGCTAACCTAGGTAAAATGGGTCATTTTGGAGGAAAATAAGCTAACTCTAGGTCATTATGGTAAGCATATTGGAGGAAATAAAGCTAAGTCTAGGTCTTTATGCATTTGTTAAGCAAAACACTAGAGAAACTTACCGTGATCAGGGAGGTGTAGGAGCGGAGTGGCTAGTGCCGCTACCTGGAGAAGGATCGTGCGATGCGTTTCTGGAGTTAAGCTGCACCAAAGATCATTTCCAATGTCTCGTTAGCATTACGACACTCAAATGTTAAGACTACCAAGTAATGTCCATTCAAACTAAACTCACCGTGCTCCCAGGAGCAATCACTGGCATCGGCGGAGTGGGCTGACCGGACTTCTCGCACACAGACTGCACATTTGGTTTTCAGAACAGAGTCATACTAGTTAGTAATGAGACTCAAATGTTAAGACTAGCAAGTAATCTGCAGAAGAAACTTACCACAAGGAGCTCGTACATGGCCCTTGCCTGCATGTCATTCCGTGCCCTCTCCTCCTCCATCATCTTTCTCGTCCTCTCCTCCATCTCCCGCTGCCTCTCCGCCGCGTCCGCCAGAAGTTTCTCCGTTCTATCTCTCTCAGTCTGTATAGCAGCCTGCAACACCACTCACATGACCATTTGTAATCATTGATGGAAGCGCACACAATGTAATGGAGAAAGATAACAGAGTACGTATCACTAACCTTGATGGCGAGTTGCACTGGCCGTTCACGAGGCCTTATGTCAGGAGCGGAGCTCGACTGGCGCGCCTTGATCTCCGGGAGAGTGCTAGGACAACGGATAAGTCCATCTCCAATGGCTATGGAGCCATGGGACCTCCCGCCACCAGATATCATCACCAGCTCTAGATCAATGGGACCCTGGCTCGGGTTAAAGTCCTCCCCTTTCCTCGCCTTCCCCTCATCTCTATATCTCACGAGCTTGTTGTGGGAGGAGATGTTGGTGAAGTTGTTTGCATCATCGAGGTCAGACTGAGAGAAAGCCTTGACTTTCTTGAAAGAGCCAGTGTGGGCCATGGCATACAGGTCGTACACCTCTGGCACCTTATCCGCCTTATTGTGGCATGCCTGAAAGAGAGAAACAATGAAAATTAGTAATTAAAGGGCTCAAGCTAGCATGATGAATGAATTGCATGAATCATGAAGCAAACCACATACCCAGTTGCGCCCGAACTGATATAAGTTGGAGCTGCCTTGATGGTGTGGCACACCTTCCATTTGGACACGTTTGTCCTTGGCCTGGTTGTGGAGGGCTAGCCATTCTTGTGAGCACCACTCATCGACCAACACCTCCCAACAATCCATCCGATCCGCACACCATCTCGGAGGCGCCTAAGTTAGCAAATAGAAACTTGAGCGCTACGGCTAAGAATTACTAAATGAAGGAAGTTAAGTAGAAGGCCTTAAGAATTACCTTCATGTACTGCTCCTTACTCAGGAACTTATCGTGGCACGCCGGCTTGGTCTTCTTGATACCACGCAAGGCGTAGTAGTCTCGAACAGCCTGCACCCGAGCCTCGTGCCGTAAGTTCTGGAGTAGGCGCTTGCAGACGTTCTGGATAACATTTGCGCTATCCTCCTCGTATCCCTCCTCACACCTGTAGAATGTCTGCAATCAAATGAGACAATATTGATTAGTACAATTAATAACTAGCTAGTTGAAGATTTTGAAATGTGTAAAGGAGAAATTACCCAGAACGTCCTGATCACCATGTCTGCCCTCGTGTCGCACACGACACCGTCGATAATGACATCCGGCGGGGCCGGGGCAGCCACGTAGTGCTCCCAGCTCAACCCAAGCTCTGGAAGCCGACCCTCACCAGGCAACGTGACAAACCCCGGGAAGTTTTGCCGGCAAAGAACTCCAAGGACGGAGTTGGGCCGACGGACACTATGATGGTGGTCCCAACCCCTGCAGCATGACAAGGCCAACACATTAGTTATTTGAAGAAACGTGAATGCAGAAGGTACAAAAATATTAAATGCACTTACGTACCTCTCCCCATCAGGGAAGATCAACCACCTCTGCTCGTGGGTCGCCGGCACGGACGGGAGCCGTGTAGCACCACGCTGGTAGACGGTGCCACCCTCCTCCTCAAGATCAGTCGGCTCCCCGCCATCATCAGCATGGCCACTCGGCTCCTCGGGCTGATCCGGCCAGGTACCCCATCCGGACGTGTGCTCCTCCGGGGTCTCGTGGGCCGAACTCTCGTGGGCCGAAGGCCAGTCGACCCGAGGCTCGTGGGCCCAAGACCCGTGGACCGGAGGCTCGTGGACCGGAGTCCGTGTAGCCTCCTCCTCGGACGAGTCCACCCTAGCAGTCACGTGCTCGGGTGAAACAGCTGGGGATGGCGGCGAGGAAGGCGCCCTAGCAGTCACCCTACCTCCTCTCCCGCGACCACGTGCCCCACCTCCTCTCTTCCTACCTCGTCCCCTGCTGGGCACCGCGGTGGACGAAGAAGGGCCCGGCGGTGTGGACATACTGTCCAGCAACGCTCGGCGAAGAGGTACGTCTGGAATCGAAGAGCTCAGACCACGCGCTGAGGAAGAAGGGGCCTTGGCGCGCTCCCGACCAGCGCCCACCATCTTTCAACACCTGCCAGACAAACAGTAAACGAAATTAGTACAACATACAAAAAGACCGACATGAATAATAATATGTGTATCACTTAAGTGTATCATCATCAAGTACAACATTAAAAAAATTAATACCTGACACTACTAATAATCTCGATCAGTATCATCAATAAATGCATAATCATCATCGTCACTATAATCAATGACGGGATCATAGGGTTCAGTGGCATCAACATGTGCAAGGCCACCTTGACGTAATCGGTCAAGCAATGACAGGTCATCCGCAGCAGTAACCTCTTCTTGTTCCGGCTCTTCTTGTTCCTCCTCTGGGGTGATGTCGGATTCACTGTCACTGTCTACTTCAATGTTTTGGGGTGAAGTATAGCGGTTCTTGAAACGCTTTTTGGAAAGACGTGTCTCTTGGAAGAATTCTCCTTCATATGTGTCTGGGTTAATGTGAGGTTCATAATCCTCTTCCTTTGGGGGAGATAGTCTAGCACGTGGCGGCACTTCATAAACGACATCCCAACCTTTCAGATTTGGATTAGTTTGGCAGGCCCACGGTAGATAGAATACTTGGGTCGCCTGTTGAGCCGTAATATAGACATCAGGAACATCTAAATGGGTGCTTTGGTTGATTTCAACTAGCCCTATATGTTCATGAGTTCTTCTAGTCTCCTTCAGCTGAAACCAATAACATTTGAAGACTACGACATTCGGTGGGTTTTCACCATAGAATAGAAGTTCATAAATTGCTTCAACTCTCCCATAATACTCGGTACCTCCTTCGCCGATAGCAGATACACAACAATTTGTAGACTTTCGGTCGGCCATAGATAGCTCTTTGCCATAGGTACGAAAGCGATACCCGTTGATGTCGTATTTGTCAAATGAATGGACCTTATAGTCAAAACCATTAGCGACTTGTCTCAATTCGGCGTCCATAGACTCTGAATTAGCCTACAAGTTTAATATGAAAGGATTGTTGCATTACGCACAAATTAGCGAATGAAACCGGGATAGCCGCCTACAAATTAGCCTACAAGTCTAATAGAAATTACCGTTTGTTTGAACCAAGAGATGAAACTGGGATAGCCGCCACCTTGCTTTGCGAGAAGCTCATACTCTTCGACAGAATCCTTTTGGATCACCGCTCCATACGAGAATAAGGCGACGTATCGACTGTATGAAATATCCAGGAATAAGAGCAGTTCAATGGAAATAGAAGTTGCGAAACTATGTACCGAGAACTTACTCGATGTACGGCCGCACTTCTATCAGGTTGTTGAAGATATACAACGAAATGGTCCGCCATTGTTCGTTATCGAAAGATACTAGATTTGAAACACTGGCTGGTGCGAGATTCCCTTTGAATAGGCTGAGGTTGGATCCACCCTTTTTAGGGTCGTCAGCATTGTACCGAGGCTTCGGATTATGCAAATGACGATTTTTGGCTTCGTAGTGTGCTGTCACGAAGTTTGCCGCCTCCTCAGTGATGAATGCCTCAGCCATCGATGCTTCAATTCTACGTTTATTTTTACATTTTTGTCGAAGCGTCTTCTGCATCCTCTCAGTTGGGTAGCACCAACGATTTTGCACGGGCCCCCCCCAATCTTGCCTCGGTCGGGAGATGCAAAATCAAATGTTGCATTGGATTAAAGAAGCCCGGTGGAAAGATCTTCTCTAACTTGCAGATCAACTCCGGCGCCAACTCTTCCATTTCTTCTAGCACGCCAGGCGATAGTTCTTTCGCACAAAGAACACGGAAGAAATAGCTGAGTTCTGCCAGTACTAGCCATTCATCCTCAGGGATGAAGCCACGCAACATCACCGGCATTACCCGCTCAATCCATATGTGCCAATCATGACTCTTGAGACCAAATATCTTCAATTTATCAAGACTGGCTCCCCTCTGTAGATTCGCTGCATACCCATCGGGGAACATCAACTGCATTTTCACCCACAAGATAATTTCCCTCATAGCCGGCCTTCCAAGATTGAACCATGCCTTTGGATTCGTCCAGTTCTGCTTTCCTTTCGGTTCTTTCATGTTTTGTAACGGCCTATCACATAGCGCCTCCAGATCGACTCTAGCCTTAGTATTATCCTTTGACTTCCCATCTATGCCGAACAATGTACCAAAAAGTGCCTCGGCGATATTCTTCTCAGTGTGCATCACGTCGATGTTGTGTGGGCAAAGGAGGTCTTTGAAGTAAGGCAGATCCCATAAGCATGTTTTGTGAGTCCACGCGTGCTTAGAATTATACCCCTTGAAGTACCCTGGACGCTCTGGATCTGGCTCGAGAGCGTTTAACTGATCCAGGGTCTGTTGGCCTGTCAATGCATGTGGTGCAGAGTTTTTGACAACTCTACCTCTGATGAAGTTATTCTTGTCTTTCCTGAACTTATGGCGAGGATTCAGGAACTGTCTATGCATGTCGAAGCAAGAAAACTTGCGACCGGCCTGAAGCCAACGAAAGTCAAGAGCTCCCTTGCATGTGGGGCACGGGAACCTTCCATGCACACACCAGCCAACGAATAGCGCATACGCCGGCAAGTCATGCGTCGAGTACATGTACCAGACACGCATTATGAAGTTCCGTTTGCTATAGGCATCGTATGTCTTGAACCCATTATCCCAGGCTTCTTGCAATTCGTCCTTAAGCGGTTGCATGTACACATTCATATTTTTCCCCGGATAGTTGGGCCCTGGAATTATCAACGTCAGGAAAATGTTCTTTCTTTGCATAATCTGTCCGGGGGGGAGATTGAGTGGAAAGACAAATATGGGCCAACAACTGTATTGGGCTGCCGTCATACCAAACACACTGAACCCATCCGTGCTGATGCCGACTCGAGGATGCCTCGGATCTGCCGCTTTGTCAGCATGTAATTCATCAAACTTTTTCCACGCAACACCATCCGATGTGTGTACAATCATCAGATTCCCATCTGCATCTAGTTCGGTTCTTTTGCCCGTTTTGTGCCATGTCATCTGTCTGGCCGTCTCTTCGACCATGAAAAGACGTTGAAGTCTTGGTACGATTGGCATATACCGAAGAACACTAACGGGGATTTTGGTCTGTGTCTTCTCACCCATACCGTTGTCTACCACAACATACCTGGAAGACTTGCAAATGGGACAATAGTTCAAGTCCGCATAGTCAAGCCTAAACAAGACACATCCTTTCTCACAGGCATGTATCTTATCATATGGCATCTTCAGTGCACGGAGGATTTTGTCCGACTGGTACAGGTTTGCAGGCATTACATGGCCTTTGGGTAGAAAGCGTCCAAATACTGTCATCATTGCATTGTAGCATTCTCTGCCCAAGTTGAACTGAGCCTTCAGAGCCATTACTTGTGAGATGGCATCCAACTGACAAAGCTCAATGTGCTCATGGAGCGGACGTTTTGAAGACTCCAACATTTCATTGAAGGCCTTTGCAGATTCCTCCATCTCCTTGTCCGAATCCCGAGCATCATCAAAGTCTTGCACCATGTTTTCCATACCGGTACCATGCTCGTCGGTGCGACGACGATCCACCTCAGCTCGGTCACTTTGGGCAGACTCACCATGAAATGTCCACACCGTATAATCGGGCATAAAACCACTCTTCTGCAGGTGTTTGCCCATTTTAGCCTCTTTCCTCTTTTCCCAATTGCCGCACCGTAAACAGGGGCACCAGGTTTTCCTCTGGCCATTTGCAAATGCGGCTCGCACAAACCCCTTGGTTTTTGTGAACCATTCAGTGCTCCATTTGTTCTGACCAGTGTGACCGGTGTACATCCACGCACGATCACTCATCTTGACTTTCAGAGCTACTAGACACACAACAAATATATATATATAATTCACCATGTATGTATTCATCAGTTGATCTACTTTGTCAATTTTATTACGTCCATGCAACCTGCACTCTAATAGGTAATGATAGGTCCTAATCCCACCCGAGTATGTTTAGATTGGGTTCATTTTCCCATGCTATGCCCCGGATCCTACGCAAAATTTCGGCAGCACCTCCCCGCTGTTCTCCTGATACACGTCTCTGCAATAAACAGAGAGGATGTGTACCCGGAGAACAACAGGGGAGGCATTGACGAAATTTATGCGTCGGATCCGGAGCAAAGCATATGGGAAAACGAACCCAATCTAAACATACTCGGGCTATCCATGGATAGCGTTGGACAATTCGAAAGAATCAAGGTTATAAATATGCAAATGCATGCATATTTATAACTATGACGCTTTCGAACGGGAGACACATATTGGTTACGCATACTGATGATTCAAGACACATATATATCTAGCTATCAAGTTTCATCGGAATAGATCAAATAATTAATGGGGGAGGAGGACATGTCATTTGTGCTCACCCACGAACGAAGGGGCAGAGCTCGTCAAACGCACGGCGAGGTCGTCGAACACCAAACCTCGCAGCGATGAAACAACTGCACATTTAAAACTACCCGATCAACACAATTATATATGATGTTTTTCATAACAAAATCGAAAGATATATGACCTAACTAATAATTCACAAATATATGACCCCGT
>NC_057808.1:131200896-131248631 GCF_018294505.1 Triticum aestivum
GGGGCGACGGGGCGGCGGCGCGCGGCGGCGTGGGAGGAGAGAAACGGCGAGGGAGAGGGAAGAAGTGAGTAACGGGCGGGGGGTACGGGCCGTTAGGTAGTAGGCTCTTTGCCGTCCGCCCCCCTTTGCCGTCCGCTTTTTTGCCTCTTTGCCGTCTGCTAGCGGACGGCAAAGAGGTGGCCCGTTAAGTTTTTCAAAAACGGCCGGGGGGTGGGGGCCACCTCACTCTTTGCCGTCCGCCAGCGGACGGCAAAGATTCTTTGCCGTCCGCTGGCCGACGGCAAAGAGCTGGCTGATGGCAAAGAGCTTCTTTGCCGTCTGCCCTTTCTTTGCCGTCTGCTTTTGGGTAGCTGATGGCAAAGAGCTTCTTTGCCGTCAGCTAGCAGACGGCAAAGAGCTGGCAGATGGCAAATTAGCTGATTCCAGTAGTGCTTCTCCCATGTCCTCAAGAACAAACGTAACTACTCACAAAGCATATTCATGTTCATAATCAGAGGAGTATTAATATGCATAAAGGATCTGAACATATGATCTTCCACCAAATAAACCAACTAGCATCAACTACAAGGAGTAATCAACACTACTAGCAACCTACAGGTACCAATCCCAGACTTGGGGACAAGAATTGGATACAAGAGATGAACTAGGGTTTGAGAGGAGATGGTGCTGGTGAACATGTTGATGGAGATTGCCCTCTCGCGATGAGAGGAGCGTTGGTGATGACGATGGCGATGATTTCTTCCTCCCGGAGGGAAGTGTCCTCGGCAGAACACCTCTGCCGGAGCCCTAGATTGGTTCCGCCAAGGTTCCGCCTCGTGGCGGCGGAGTCTCGTCCCGAAAGCTTGCTTATGATTTTTCTTCAGACGAAAGACTTCATATAGCAGAAGTTGGGCACCGGAGGGCCAACAGGGGGGCCCACGAGGCAGGGGTCGCACCCAGGGGGTAGGGCGTGCCCCCACCCTTGTGGACAGGTGGAGGCCCCCCTGACGTGGATTCTTCTTCCAGTATTTTTTATTATTTCCAAAAAAAACTTTCGTGGAGTTTCAGGACTTTTGGATTTGTGGAGAATAGGTCTCTAATATTTGCTCCTTTTCCAGGCCAGAATTCCAGCTGCCGGCATTCTCCCTCCTTATGTAAACCTTGTAAAATAAGAGAGAATAGGCATAAGTATTGTGACATAATGTGTAATAACAGCCCATAATGCAATAAATATCGATATAATAGCATGATGCAAAATGGACGTATCACTTAACCATCTTTGATTAACGAGCTAGTCAAGTAGAGGCATACTAGGGACACTTTGTTTTGTCTATGTATCCACACATGTATGAAGTTTCCAGTTAATACAATTCTAGCATGAATAATAAACATTTATCATGATATAAGGAAATATAAATAACAACTTTATTATTGCCTCTAGGGCATATTTCCTTCATTTGCAGCTCTGTCCAGTCATTAATGAAATCCACAAGAGCCTGAGACTTAATGGTTGTTCTTGGGACATACTTCAAGCCATGGGGACCAAGTTCAGTGGGCCACTTAGCTACCCGGCCCGTAGCCTCTCTTTTCTGAATAATATCCACCAAAGGAGTAGAACTAACCACTGTAATCGGATGGCCAAGAAAATAATGCTTCAATTTACGACTGGCCATGAACACCCCATATACCAGCTTTTGCCAATGGGGATAACGTTGTTTAGACTCAACTAATACCTCACTGACATAATAAGTCAGCCTCTGCACTGGGTATTCCTTGCCCGTTTCCTTGCGTTCCACCACAACCGCCACACTAACAGCCCTGCTGTTGGTAGCTACATATAACAACAAAGGCTCTTTCTCAACGGGAGCTGCAAGGACGGGCGGCTCAGCTAACTTTTTTTGAGTGCCTCAAACGCCTCATTGATATGTCTCCAAAGTATCTATAATTTTTGACTGTTTCATGCTGTTATATTATCAATCTTGGATGTTTTATAATCATTTTATAGTCATTTTATATCATTTTTTGGTACCAACCTATTGACATAGTGCCAAGTGCCTGTGATGTTTTTTTGCATGTTCTTTACATGGCACGAAATCAATACCAAACGGAGTCCAAACGCAACGAAACTTTTTGGAGATTTTTTTGGACCAAAAGACATCCAGTGGGCCGAAGAAGCACCTAGGGGGTGCTCCGAGGGGAGCACAACCCACCAGGGGCGCGCCTGAGGGCCCAGGCGTTCCCGGGAGGGTTGTGCCCACCTCGGGTGCCCCCTGAACCGCCTCTTTGCTCTATAAATACCCCAATATTCTAGAAACCCTAGGGGAGTCGACAGAAATCAATTCCAGCCGTCGCAGAGTCCTGAACCACCAGATCGAATCTAGACACCATCATGGAGAGGTTCACCACTTCCATTGGCGCCTCTCCGAAGAAGCGGAGGACGAAAAAAAATTAAGGTGTGGCGAAGTCTTAAGCAAAGAATTTTTCTGATGCAAACCAAAAGAGTAAACATTGCATACCACAAACGAATCACCAAATACAATGAAAATGTAGACATGTTTTAATAGAAAAACAACCTAAAACATACCGATAATGAAGCTTCCAATGATGTCTAGAACACTCAGGCAATGGCAGTGCCTTACCCTCCTGCAATTCACAATTTCACACCATTAAATTATCACTACATTGCATTGCTTCTAAGATGTCCAAAAATGCTACCCAAAAATGATTTTATAATTCAGAAAATATACATGCATCTAATTTGAATAATTATAGTCCATACAGTACCAAAAATGATTTGCATTTGCAATAGAAGAGATAAATCATTGGAATTGGAACTACTGATTGTGCAGATGACAAGGTATCAAAAAATGCTACAAAATTCAGAAAATGTACCTCTCCCCTTTGGCCCCTTCCCCTTACTCTCCATCTTCTGACAGCCGAGACGAGAAGGACGCGAAGTTGGGCCCCTGGCTGCTACCGTGCTGTGCTGCCGCGCCGTTCTCTTGGCCCAGCCGCAGTAGCCGCTCGCCGCATGCCCGCATCCCTGTGTCAGCAGTGCCCAGCCACACCTCATGCTTGCCCGACAAGTGATCGACGCCACAGCCGCCGACCCGCCGCCCCATCTGGCCACCGCCGTGCTAGGGTTTGCTGTTTGCTGCGTGTGTATGCCGGTCTGCGTGACTGGCTACGTAGCTCGGTCGCTGTTTGCCTGGCTTGAATCGCTCCACCGCTCTGCCTGCTCCTACTTGAGTCGCTCGGTGCATCGTTCATGCACGATGCGTCTCTAGAAGGCCCAAATACTGGGCTGGCTAAGGCTGTCTGGCCCAATAAAATGAATGGCCTCTCTCTCTCTAATATCTCTACTTAGCGATTAGCGATTCCCAGAATCCGACTTATTAGCGAACGGAGCGTACATATATAAAAAATTTGGACCAAATCAGGGTGTGGTGGCTGCCACACCTTGCCCACCGGGGTCCTCCGCCAGTGTCTCCGATGATGCGTGAGTAGTTCTTTGTAGACCTTCGGGTCCGTAGTTAGTAGCTAGATGGCTTCCTCTCTTTCGTTTGATTCTCAATACAACGGTCTCTTGGAGATCCATATGATGTAACTCTTTTTGCAGTGTGTTTGTTGGGATTGGATGAACTTTGAGTTTATGATCAGATCTATCTTTTTATCCATCAAAGTTATTTGAGTCTTCTTTGATCTCTTATATGCATGATTGCTTATAGTCTCATATTTCTTCTCCGATATTTGGGTTTTGTTTGGCCAACTTGATCTATTTATCTTGCAATGGAAGAGGTTCTTTGTAGTGGGTTCGATCTTACGGTGCTTGATCCCAGTGACAGAAGGGCAACCGACACGTATGTATCGTTGCTACTTAGGATAAAACGATGGGGTCTATTTCTACATAAATAGATCTTGTCTACTCATGTCATCATTCTTATTGCATTACTCTGTTTCTCCATGAACTTAATACACTAGATGCATGCTGGACAGCGGTCGATGTGTGGAGTAATAGTAGTAGATGCTGGCAGGAGTCGGTCTACTAATCTTGGACGTGATGCCTATATAATGATCATTGCCTGGATATCGTCATGATTATTTGAAGTTCTATCAATTGCCCAACAATAATTTGTTTACCCACCTTTTGCTATTTTTCTCGAGAGAAGCCACTAGTGAAACCTACGACCCCCGGGTCACTTTCTCATATTATTTGCCTTTGCGATTTATTTTTCCTTTGCTTTTATTTTGGCACAATTAATTTTATGCCCCTAGTTGTGCCCCCCTCGTCTGTTTTACCCCTAGTTTGAGAAAGTCACCGGTTCTGTCCACACCACTTTGGAATTCTTTCGTTTTTGCCCTTCCGTCACGGCTCCGCTTGGTCAGCGCCGTTTGACCACAAACGGCGCTCCGTTTTGGACATTTTTGCCCCTGTGTCCCCAGCCCCGATACCCCTTCGTCCTCCTCGAGCTCACGTGCAAAAACAAATAGAGAGTGGGATAGATCGTGAAGAACGGGATCGAGAGCCGCCATGGGAGAGGCCCGAGCGGCAGGAGAAGATGCGGACGACAAGCTTCCCGTGGTCAAACTCCTCGACGGCGGCTAGTTCTACTGCCGCAGAGGTAAGTGGAGCACTCCGTGGGGATTTGGGGATTTTCTAGGGATTCAACCATTTGACCCCCTCACTCTAGGGTTTCTCTAATTTGGGGATTTTTTTTGCTCTTCTTCTGATTTAGATCGATGGGATGGGGATTGTGGAGCTCGTCTTGGAGTACCATCACCCAGACGAATCATTTTCCGGTTTGGAGCCTAGATCTAAGCACCTTTGCCCTGGACATGGCCTAGTTCCTGCTCATCGGGTGGCTTGGGGAGGGGCTAGCACGGGCCAATGATTTTTGGGTTGCCCTCTTGATGTAAGTAGTTGCTTGTCAATTTCATTGTCAATTTGGGAGGTTGTTGTTATTTTGAAATTTCTAATTTTGTTCATCTAATTAGTTGCCAGATGAGTGCAAGTGGGTGGTTTGGGTTGACCCTCCTCCTCCAATGCGTGTGGCCCTTGCATTTGAAGATCTACATGCAGAGATTGAACGCAGCTGGATCAAGTCTCACAAATTGCAGAGGGAAAATATGGAGCTGTCAAAGAAGAACCGTGCTTTGAACAAGAAATTGAAGGAGAGAGATGAGATGCTCAATGTTTGGGCAGTGTTGTATAGCGGAATTGTTGTATGTGTTGTAGTTGTGGCTTTATCAGTGTTATCACAGAATCAAGCCAGTAAGTGAAGCAAGTATGTTTATTGTTCTTGTAGTGCAGGATATGGATGAACTTTGTAATGTACCAATCTTAATGTAATGCTATTTGGTGTTCTAAATTTCAGCAGTTTGGTTCATATTGGTACATGACTAGGGAGATGACCAAATTGTCGTCGTCGACGAAAATTTGGTTCATATTGGCAGATGACTAGAGAGATGACCAAATTATCGTCGTCGATGACAATTTGGTTCATATTGGCAGATGACTAGAGAGATGACCAAATTGTCGTCAGCGACGACAATTTGGTTCACATTGGCAGATGACTAGAGAGATGGTTCATATCATCACATATGATCAAACAACTTCAAATTAAAGCATGACATAGCAAGCATCACATATGATCAAACAACTTCAAATTAAAGCATGACATAGCCAGCATCTCAAACAGTAGTTCAACAGCAAGTGAAAATACAAGTTCAACATCATGACATCTCAAACAGTAGTTCAACAGCAAGTGAAAATACTAGTTCAACATACAGTCATCTCAAACAGTCACCAGCAAGTGCAAATGAATAACTAAAACTTGAGTTTTTGCTCCTGGTGTTCTCAGCTGGATTGGAGGCTAGCCTTGTTTTGTTCCTGGTGTTCTTTGCTGGGTAGGGGGCTAGCACACCAGGAACTTCAATTGTTGTTGTCTGCTTCTTAGCTGGAGAAGCTCCTCTATCTGCTGCCTTCTTATAATTCTTTCTTGGCTGTGAAAAGTGCAAGCATGTCACATATCATATGATAGTACATGAAAACAAACATACACAAACATATATACACAAACATCACCTGATTACAGTAGCTTGTGTAGATGTTGGTGTTGGCTCTATAGGTTGCTCTTGTGGTGGATCTTCTGCATCTATTCCGTCATCTACTTCCACTGCTGCCACTTGCACTGCTGGCTCTTCTGCATTCTCAGCTCCCCAATGTTCATCTTCACCAAAGGCTGCATCAACTGAATTTTTGCATTTGTTGGCATGGTGTCCTCGTCCTCCACACCTGCCACATTTTTCCTCCTAGGACCTAGTCCTTTTCCTTCACTACTGGACCTAATTCTAGTTTTCCTAGGCCTGCCAGGTGCTCTGTTTTGAACTGGAGCAGAAAGTTTAAATCCTGGATTCACAATTTCCCACTGTTGCTTCCCTTCCAAAGCCGGAAGGTTGTCAGCATAAGTAGCTCTGAATTTCTCACAGAATAAAACTTGTGCACATACTGATCTATTCCACTGGCTTCACCTCTAAGAGAAGTGATAAAGAACAGAGCATGGATACATGGCTTACCAGTTACTTGCCATTGTTTGCAACTACAAGACCACTTTTGTAAGTCATTGATGTGTGCTCTAGCCCATATTTTTGTGTGATGCTCCTCTAAATATTCTTTAACTTTGGGGCTACTGTGCAACTGATTCAGATGATAGTTGTGCTTTTTAATGTTGTATGTAAGTGAGCATGGCCACAAATTCTCATCATAGAACTTGCCTTTGAATTTCTTGCTGAAGTTTTGAGCCAAATGCCTCATACACTCCCTGTGCTCCACCCCGGCATATACATCATCAACAACTGTCTCCAATCCTTTGCATGCATCAATATGTATGACTAAACCTTCTGGATGTCCTATTACTTTCTTTAGTTGTTGGAAGAACCAAGTCCAGCTCTCAGTTGACTCTGCTTCTATGACACCATAGGCAACTGGAAATAACCAATTGTGTGCATCAAGGGCACAAGCAGAAACAAGTTGGCCCATATACCTACCATTTAGTGCTGTTGCATCCATGGCAAGGTAAGGCCTGCACCCCTCCAAGAAACCTGTCTGACATGCCTTGAAGCCCACAAACACTCTTCTGAAACACTCCTTGTGCAGTTTCTTTCCTCTCAATGAGTATTCCACAGTGTGCTTGCCTGGTGATGTTCTCTCAACTTCAGCCTTGAATGAATAAATCAGATTGAAACTATCACTGTACTTGCCAAACATCTTGTCTAGTGCCATCTCTTTGCCAAAATAACACCTACTATATGGCACCTCCACTCCATACTTCTCTGTCAACCTGTGCTGAATTTCCTTTGGACCTATCCCTGGATTTTTTCTAATCCAAGCCATAGAAGCATCTACTATCCATCTTCTCTTTGCAGCCCTCAATCTCTGAGATCTGTTAACACTTGGACAGTTGTGAGGGTAAGGGTTGACCTTAATCTGTTAAAAAAGAACAAGCAATTAGTACATGAAACATAAATTTTGAACAATAATTATAGAAAGGAAAAGAGAAAATGCATTAGTACCTGAAATAATGTGCTTCTCCTCATTAAAGAGGCATGCAGCCTCCACTTACATATATCAGAGGCACATTTAACAGTAAACCTTCTTTGTTCACTTTTCAAAGTGATGGACTCTGTTTCAGTGGTAATTGAGAAAGTTGCAACTGCATTTCTGCAGTCAATTGCTGAAGGAAAAACTACACCTTCCCAAATAGAGGGATTATCTCTGTCATACATCATGACAGGTCTGTCCTCATCTTCAGTTTGAAAATCTCCATTGTCCAGCTCCTCCTGCTTCTCATCTTCATCTGTATCTGAGAATTCAGCAGGAATGTACTCCTCATCTACATGATCTTCCTCATTGTTGTGCTGAGCATAGCCTGGATAAGGTTTCTCATCTTCTTCATCAGAAAAAAGTGCTACATCAGGTTCTGCTTCCTCCACAACAGGATCAACCGGTATGCTAGGTTTAGCTTGGGTTTTACTGCAAGAATGCTCAGACTGAGCATTTGCACTTGGGGTTGTAGGTGGCCTGCAACTGCTACTTGTTCCCCTTGTGTTAGTCCTAGGTTTTGCAGATGCTTTAGAACCAGAGGGCCTTGAAACAGTGGGATTTGAATTATTTTCTGAACCAGAGGGGGGCCTCCGCCTCTGAATAACAGTGATTTCCAGATTGCATGACATGGTTTGTGCATTATTTGCAAACATGGCACCTAACTCATTATCAGACTGAACATGCACCCAAGCAACTTTTGACACATCCCTGTACCTTAGCTCAACAGCATCATGTAATCCCCATGGATATTTGGCAAATATTGTTGCCCTAAACTACTCAAATGTGCTGTTGTTGTCCACCACTAATGGAAATGTGAAGCCAGTTTCTTTTCCTTCTGTACCAACATCAGTTAAAGTGCATGTCCCCATTCTAACACTGATATTAAATGCTCTAGCCGGATCAATCCTATGCAAACAGGGCACGATATCAACATACAACAACAGATCTGGGATCTAGGGGAGGAAGAAACAACATATCTGGGATGGGGGGACCTACCCTAATGTTGTCTGCGATCGTGTCCTTGCCTTGCGGCCGCGGACGCCGCATGTGGGGCTGCCGTCGCCGTCGTCCACCATCCTTGCCTTGCGGCCGCGGATGCCCCAGGTGGCACCGCTGCCGTCGCCGTCGTCCACCATCGTTGCCTTGCGGCCGCGGGCGCCGCAGGTGGCACCGCTGCCGTCGCCGTCGTCCACCATCTCCAGCAGTCACCGCGGGCACCGCAGTCCTCACCACTGTCGCCGCCGTCGCCTCCTAGCTAGGGTTCATGGGAGAGTGGGAATGGGGAGGGAGTGGGAAACGGGAGAGAGTGGGGATGAGAGTGAGATGGGCCCGAGTGGGTTCTGTCCTAGCGGGGGCAAGAAGGGTCCAAAACGGAGCACCGTATGTGGTCAAACGGCGCTGACCAAGCGGAGCCATGACGGAAGGGCAAAAACAAAAGAATTCCAAAGTAGTGTGGACAGAACCAGTGACTTTCTCAAACTAGGGGTAAAACAGACGAGGGGGACACAACTAGGGGCACAAAACTAATTGTCCCTTTTATTTTCAGATCTATTAAACCAAAAATACAAAAATACCTTGCTGCAATTTATTATTATTTATTTTATTTGGCATTCGATCTATAAATCTACTACAAATTTATTGACGCCCGTTCGCCTATCTTGGGGCGCCGCTACCCAAAAGGGATTGACAACCCCTTTTACACGTCAGGTTGCGAGTATTTGTTATTTGTGTGCAGGTGATGTTTAAGTTGTGTTGCTTGGTTCTCCTACTGGTTCGATAACCTTGGTCTCATAACTGAGGGAAATACCTACCGCCGCTGTGCTGCATCATCCCTTCCTCTTTGTGGAAATACCAACATAGCTTCAAGCCGCATCAAAAGGAATTTCTGGCGCCTTTGCTGGGGAGGATCTTCAACACATACCAGGTTCCTAATCACAAATCTCATCTTCTCGCAATTTACATTATTTTCCATTTGCCTCTCGTTTTCCTCTCCCCCACTTCACAAAAATTTGCCATTTTAATCGCCCTCTTTTTCGTTCGCCTTTTTTTGCTGGATCTATTTTTGAGTGCAATCCTATTGCGTAGTCATCATGACTCAAGGGAACACCAAGTTGTGTGATTTCTCAAATACCAACAACAATGATTTTATCGGCACTCCGATTGCTCCTCCCGCGGAGTCTTGTGATGCTAATACAGCTTTGTTGAATCTTGTTATGAAAGACCAATTTTCCGGTACTCCTAATGAGGATGCCGCGTCCCATCTTAACACCTTCGTGGGATTATGCGATATGCAAAAGAAAAAAGATGTGGACAATGATGAGGTGAAGATGAAATTATTTCTGTTTTCTTTGCGTGATTCTGCAAAAATTTGGTTCTCTTCTTTGCTTCGCAATAGTATCGATTCCTGGAATCAGTGCAAAGATGCTTTTATCACTAAGTATTTTCCGCCCGCAAAAATTATTTCCCTTAGAACCCAGATCATGAATTTCAAGCAACTTGAACATGGGCATGTTGCACAATCTTGGGAAAGGATGAAAATGATGCGAAGGAATTGCCCAACTCATGGGTTAAATCTTTGGATGATAATACAAAATTTTTATGCGGGATTAAATTTTGTTTCTCGTAATCTTTTAGATTCCGCCGTGGGTGGTACTTCTATGGAAATTAATTTGGGTGAAGCCACCAAATTGCTTGATAATATCATGGCAAATTATTCACAATGGCATATCGAACGAGCTCCTACTAGTAAAAAACTTAATTCGGTTGAAGAAATTTCTTCTTTGAGTGAAAAAGTTGATGCTCTTATGAAATTGGTTGCTAGTAAAAGTGCTCCTATTGATTTTAATGATATGCCTTTGTCTACTTTGATTTAGCAAAATAGTGATGTCGTAGATGTGAATTTTATCTCTCGAAATAATTTCAACAACAATGCTTATAGAGGTAATTTTAATCCTAGTCCTTTTACTAGTAATTCCTCTAATAATTATGGTAGTTCCTATGGAAATCCTTCTTATAATAATAATAGGAACACCTCTGATCTTGAGAATAATATTAAATAATTTATCAACACGCAAAAAGTTTTCAACACTACCATAGAAGAAAAGTTGAATAAGAATGATGAATTCTCTAGAAGTTGAAAGTGCTAGTTATCAACTAGAGGGGGGTGAATAGGCGATTTTTATGAATGTCTTCAAAACACAAGGTCTTTGAAGACAAACTATTGATATGCAGCGGAAGGTAGACTACACTCGACAAGCCATAGTCAAGTAAGAAATGAAGTGAAAGCACGAAGACTATCAGCAGCTAGGTAGTATGGATCAGGATGGAAGACAGTATGAAGCCAAACAGTAAACAGTCTTCACATAGTGAAGACAATCAAATCATGCAAGCAGGCAATGACTTCACGAAGACAAAATGTAAAGTAAAGGGAAGTGGAGGATAGAACCAGTTGCTTGGTGAAGACAAGGATTTGGTAGACTAGTTCCAGTTGCTGTGACAACTGTATGTCTGGTTAGGGAGGCTGAGATTTAACTCAGAAGACGGCATCTTCACCTTATTCCCCTTGAGCTAAGAACACACAGTCCTCGCCCGATCACTATGGTAAGTCTTCAAGGTAGACTTCCAAACCTTCACAGACATCGTTCACTCAAGATCCACAATGGATCTTGGATGCTCAGAACGCGACGCCTAACCGGTTGGAGGATTCACAGTCCTCAAGTGTAACAAGTCTTCAGGTCACGTGGACAGAAAGACTTTAGTGATGCCTAACACTCTTTGGATCTGGGTGTTCTGGGCTTTTTCCTCTCAAGGATGTCTCTCTCAAATGCTTCGGAGGTGGGTTGCTCTCAAATGACAAAAGTCGTGTACTAACTCTGAGCAGACACCAATTTATGGTGTAGGGGTGGGCTATTTATAGCCAGGAGGCAACTCGACCTGATTTGTCTGAAATGACCCTGGGTCACTAAGGAACCGACACGTGTCCAACAGTCGGATTTCAAACACACGCGACATCTTGACTTGGGCTACAAGTAAAGCTGACTCATCCAGCTCTTGATAAGATTTGCTCTCATTGTCTTTGCTCGAAGACATAGGATTTGGTTGAGCATCACTTCAGTCACTCTGAGTTTGTTCACTTGGACCCCACTTAACAGTACGGTGGTTCCTATGACTCAACAAAGAAGAAAATGAAACTACGAAACAACTATGTCTTCGCACTCCATAGTCTTCACGTGAATGCCTTCTCATGTCATAATCTTCACTGTGAATATCTTCACATACCACCATTGTCTTCAATGTCTTCACACATTTTTAGGGGTCATCTCTGGAAGGTAAACCGAATCAATATGGGACTACTACCTGTGTTATCCTGCAATTCTCACAAACACATTAGTCCCTCAACCAAGTTTGTCGTCAATACTCCAAAACCAACTAGGGGTGGCACTAGATGCACTTACAATCTCCCCCTTTTTGGTGATTGGTGACAAACTGGTTGAAGTTTTCAATGGGGATAGAAGTATGTGAAAGTTAAGGATTGAGGCATTATCTTCATAAGTAGCAAAAGGCTCCCCCTGAAGATGTGCATATAAGTAGTTTGCTTTTGAATGCAAATGCACATGGCAGGTTTTACTTTGTGGAGATCCTCTTCAACTTACGAAGACAATTCATCATGCATATAACGAGATAACGAAGATAATGACATGCACAATGAAAAATGTATGTCTGCAGAATGGCTTCATGCAGGATTTATCATCGCATCACAAAGTAGTAGAAAAAGTAGCAGACGACCATCGAGTTTGAGTGTTACAACTCAAAAACCAAATTGTTTCAAAAGACGAGAGTTGTAAAGACTTAGCAAAAATTCATGCAACCAACCATATGGACCCGCTTGAAGACTATCAACTCATATGCTTCTCCCCCTTTTGTTAGTAATGACCAAAAAGGTTTGAAGACATAGAGTATCTACTCATTCCCAGCTAGAGTAGATGATGGAGCAGGGTCGTCGTTGGCGTTTGGTGGTGCAGACGGGCCTGGCGCAGAATCCAGATGCAGTGTAGCCATGGTCGGTGAAGTGGCATAGTCTTCTTCATCGACGACACTCGCAACAACAGTTGCAGCCAAAGACGAATATTCAGGATCTTCAATAGATGGAGTGTGATGCCAGCTTGCATTTGGTGGAGGCCTGGAGTCAAACTTGAAGTTCTCTTTGAAGCCAGCTTCGCGAAGATCTTCTTCAGGGCAGAGCATTGTGAGGCTCTTCCAGGACCGCCGACAGGTTTCATGTGCAACAAATGAGTTCTTGGTGGCTAAGTTGCGAATGTGATTGACATCCACCAAGAGACTCTGTATCTAACGCTTCAGCCAGTCATGATGCTTATCCTACTTTTGATGCAATGCCACCAGAAGCTCTCGGTCATTGAGTACACGAGGACGCTTCTTAGGCCTTTGGGCAATTGTACTTGCAGTGGCTTCAGTGTTCGCACAGTGTGGCACTCTCATGTTTCCAGGCAGAGGATAAGCAGGTGTTGCATCATTGGGGACAAGAATTCCTTCAATTGGCTGCGTGAAGCTTTGAAATTCAGCATTCTGAAGGTGTAGGGGCTTCTTTGCAGGCTCGGGGTAGATGGCTTCAATAGACAGATCAACTCGAGGCAGAAAAACAATATGGTTGCGCGCTGAGGGCTGATAGACAATGGTGGAATGAAGCTTGATCAGGCGCATCACCCATGGAGCATAGAACTTTAGGCCAAACGGATCAATTCCAGAAGCAACAAGTTGTCTGATGAAGAAGTCCTGGGAGTTGAATCTGATGCCATTGATGATATAGAATACCAAAGTCTTCATGGCACCTTCAAGTTTAGCTTCAAAAGAATGTCCCCTGATGGGCCATAGAGTACGCCTCAGAATATGGTACACTTTGTGTGGCAAGTACTCGAGGTCCTTCACAAATAACTCCTTTGGCTTTTCAGTAGCTTGAGGCAATGGCTTCATCATGCTAAGCATCTGGCTCATGTTTGGTTCAGGCTTCTGAAAAATACTCTACAACTCATTCCTATGAAGCTGACAACCAGGTTCCTATAACTCACCTGGAGTGGGCAGGGAAGTAAGCTCGATAATGTCTTGAGCTTTGGCTTCGTGATGTAGATCACCTGTCATCCACTCAAGGACCCAAGTCTTCGGATCCCTGTTGTAGCCTCGAATATGGAGTGTGGCATAGAACTGCAGCAGTAGCTCTTCATTCCAATGTTCCATGTCCGTTACAAAGGGGAGAAGTCCAACATCCCTAAAGTAGTCAAGAGCTTCCTTAAGACAGGGTAGCCCAGCTATAGCATCGCAGTCCAGACGCTGGTGCAGATAAATCTGGTCTTGGTTTTAGAGGATGCACGAGTAATAGCTTCACTGCTGATGACTCCAGAATCCGTCTGAGGAGATCTTAGGCTTCGTGTAAAGGTTCTTGGCGCTGTCAAAGAAAGTATTGTGCTCTCTGAAGCTGTGCACGCTGAAAGAACCCTGTGTAGTTGCAGCACTTGGAAGCCTTGGCAGCCTAGGCTTGGGCTTCTGAACTTGAGGCCTCTGCTCCACATGATAGTCATACTGTGGCCCGAGAGCAGTGGGTGGAACCATAATAGGCCATCTGACTATGACAAGCTCACATTCATGATTGAATGCCTGTTCAATGGTGTGAGGCCTTGGGGGAGGAACAACATCACTGGAGCTGATTGGTGGCACAATGGTGTTAGTGGCAGCATTGTCTTCAGGCTCCACATTATCTTCAACCATGAGTGTGTCATTGGCATCAGTGGCGTTGTTGGTGGCAGCCTCAGGGTTTTCAACCTCCATCTGTTCAAGGACTGGAGGGTCGGGCACAATCACATTCTCCTCGAGAATGACTCAATCACTTGCTGGGGGTGTGGCTTCTCTTTCTTCTTCTCTTTCTTCTTCGGCTGATGCAGCCGGAATGTCTTCAGCAGTCTTGGCTTCAGACTTTGAGGCAGACGCAGAAGGAGTGGCTTTAGGAAACACTTGACGTGCTACTGAGCTAGTGTGTTGCGCTTCCCCTTCTGGAATGCACAGCATGGAGACCTGTGGCCTTAGGCCTTTGCGAAGCTTGCAAAAAGCTGGCGACGCCTTTGGAGAAGGAGTGGTCTGTTCCATGTAGTCTTCATCAATAAGAACTGAAGAAGTAACTCGAGTAGGGGGAGTACATGGTGTCTCATCTTGTACTGGGGTGTCTTGTTGGCGCTCGGCCCAGTCATCTTGAGCGATTGGCGTCAATGGACGACCAATGCTAATGAGTTCACTGCTCGTGAGAGCACGCGATGATACCGACTGGGGCTCGAGCTGAGGAAGGACTACATCATCATCTACATTGTCTTCGTGACCAATGTCTTCAGCTATGTTGGGGTCAGCAGCTGGAACTTCTTCACTTTCTGGAGCCTTTGTGGAAGCAGGCTCATGGATCACAAGGTGACGTTTACGGTTGGTGGAGGCAGGGAGAGCAACTGAAATGGGTTCAACGTTGAGGGGCTCTGTGGCAGTATCACACTCTTTCTTTGAAGACTTTGAAGCCTTTGTCTTCAATTTCTTCTTGGAGGGAGCATCGTTAGAAGTATCCTTGTGCTTCCTCTTCCTGGCTTCGGCTTCAGCCTGCTGTGTCTTCTTCATTTCTGAAGCTGCTGAGGGGACCTTTGGCTTTGAGCCAGTCATACTGGCAGGGAAGACAATGTGAGGTTCTTCCTGCCTTTGAGCTTCGGATTGGGCCGTAGCAGACTTCTTCTTTTGCTTGGCAGCCATCCTAGGGTCGATGCCAGGACGCCCAAGAGCCTTTCTCTTTTAAGCTTCATTGTGTGCTTGGACACATTTCTGTGCATAATACTTCATGTGCTCTCGAGTGCCTTTGGCTTCTTCACGCTTCGTGTGGAACTCTTCCTTGAGATCGTGCAACATCTTCTTGAATATTTGCACATCAGCCACACTGAGCTTGGCCATGTGCTTCTTGAAATGCGCCTTCTCATGATCAATCTTTTTCTTGAGCTCGACGATTTTCCAAGCCAAGGCCAACTCATTTGCAATTCCTCCGTGGAATGTGACACTGATGTCCACGGGTAGCTGAAGGTCATCAATACTGATGCTCTGGTCATCAAACCATTCATTGATGAAGTTGTTCAATATGTCAACATCAAAGAGGGGTAGATCGTTGAAGATCTCCGCCTCTTGCTTGCTCTTGATCGGCATCTCAAGAGCTTCATCACTGGACAGATCAATCGTGTCTTCCTCGTTGCGCAAAATAGTAGCAGGAGTTAGTTCATGCCCAGAAATCTTCATGGGCTTCTTGATTTTCTTTGTCTTCTTGGAGACACGAGACAAATCTTCAGACTGCACACTTGGTTTAGGAGGTGAAGTCTTCAATGGCTTCACAGTTGAAGCGGTTGGTACAGCAGAGGGCTTTGAAGCCTTTGTCTTCTTCTTCTTCTTCTACTTCGATGGTGCTCGCGCTTCTTTAGAGTCAGCGTCATCAGCAGATTGATCCACCGTGGCCCTCTGAGTAGCAATGTGGCAGAGGAGTCCATCGAAGCTTGTGAAGGGGCCGATGACATTGGGATTGGCTTCGCGAGTGTTGTCTTGTCCTGGAGCAGAAGGACCAGGGTTGAAGTTGAGTCCAAGCTCCTTTCTGTTCTTTGCAGCTGACTCCTTTGTGAACTGATAGTTGCGCTTGAAGAGATTATCATCACGACACCATAGCAAAGATGATGGGTCGGCATTTTTAGGCTGCGATCCTCGGACCATGCAAGGATAGAAGCCTTGGACAATAGCTTCAGGCTTCTACTTTGGTTACAGATTCTTGTACAGAATATCGCCCCACGGGCGCTTGATGGCATTCTTCTCAGCATATTCAGGAGTGACAAAGTTGTACTTGAACCACTGTTCTGCCTAATATCTTCGAATCCATTGGATTCGGGTCTTGCGCTGATTGTAGTTCTCCTTTGGATCAGTTTTGTACATTTCAAACAGATCAGGAGGCAGATCCAGAGCTGTGTTGCCACGGCACTGCCTGCCACCCTTCCTTGCTGTTCTCAGTGGCCATGATATTCAAACAAATTGGCTTCAGAACGGTGAAAGGCTTCCGTTTACTTGTCAGGCAAGAACTAGCTTCAGGGGAGTGAATATGATGTTGTAAGAATTCTGCAAATGAATGCAGACTATGAGAACAAAGGGATTCTCCCACGGACATGTACCTATGACGGCATTAGAGATGTAAGGAAGGGGAAGAGGTCATGTGCATCCTCAGAAGATTTTGAAGCTAAATCAGTTTGCGACATTGACCTCATAGAGCGAAGACATTCACTTATTTGAAGAGAGTTGGTTCCATATTTTTATGAATCCACGAATAAGTACAAGTGAGGAATCTAACTAGTTATGAAGCATAAGTGAATATCCTTTGCATGATATGAGATGCAGGAAGAGACAGATCTAGATTTTGGAAGTGTAGAAACCACTTTTGGTTGAAGTGGATGGATTTGACGGATAAAAAAGACAGTAAAAAGTGAGATTTAATTACCACTGACGAACTTCTAGACGAGGCAGAGAAGGAAGCCGAGCAGTCCAATCTCCCATGCCCTAACTTGGCGGCGGAAGACACCTATGGCGGTGGCGGAGAAGACGAGGTCCGCGGCCGGCGTTGAAGAAGTCGCGGCAGCTAAGAGCTTCGTCTCCGGCATAGACACGAGCTACCGGTAGCGCTAGGGTTTGAGCGAGGTGGCGAGGTGGAGGATGAGATAATGACCGCAAGGGGTGAGTATTTATAAGTTAAAGGGCTGCACAGCGTAATTACGCAGGTGGCCTTGGCGGTTCACATCTGATGGACATGTGGCATGCATGCAACTCATTGGAAGTCGTTCCATGTTCCCATGCATGCCTGGTTTGTCGGGTGATCGTTCTGGCTTCTCTGATATTCAGGCAAAAGAGATATAGCATTAAAAGCAGGTTTAAATGTGTGTCTCGGTGTCTTCAGCTGACAAGGATGCAGTGAAGATATTTGACAGGTTTCAATAGTATGCATATGACTAGATAGATAGAATTTGAGGAAGAAGCACAGAAGGGGTTAGGGTTCGATCACATTCACTTAGTTCAGAAAATTGCAAGTTGAAGACATAGCTATAAGTGAATGTTGTAGAGGACAGAACACCATATATATATATATATATATATATATATATATATATATATATTCATCAACACGACTAAATCAACATTGTGAAGATAAACTTTGAAGAAATATCAATGTTGAAGACAAACCAAATGCGATTCCTTTGGTGCCGCTTAGAATCGAGCATACATGCAAACGCTAAGCATTATATCTGGCCTAAATGCACATAAGTAGAGTAAAGAACCAATCATGGAGCGGTATACCTTTTGATCGAACTCTTTACCATTGTCGTCGGGACCCAATTGACCTTTGGTTGGCATTGGCGTTGTGTACCCTTTGCAGTCTTGCATTCCAAACTTCTTCAGGCAATTTTTGAGATATTTTTCTTGTGAAATGAAGATGCCATTGCTCTACTGACGGATTTGAAGACCAAGGAAGAATTTCAGCTCACCCATCATGGACATCTGATATTGCTCTTGCATCATATGCACAAACTCATCACGTATCTCTTGTCAGTGCAGCCGAAGATAATGTCATCCACATAGATTTGGCATACAAACAGTTCACCATCATATGTCTTCGTGAAGAGAGTAGGATCTAGAGAAACAGGTTTGAAGCCTTTGCTCTTTAGGAAGTCTTTGAGTGTGTCATACCAAGCGCGAGGTGCTTGTTTGAGGCCATACAGTGCCTTGTTGAGCTTGTATACCATATCAGGACGCTTTGGGTCTTCAAAACCAGGTGGTTGTGCAACATACACTTCTTCTTCAATTTTGCCGTTGAGAAAGGCACTATTTACATCCATTTGGTACAGAAGAATGTTGTTGTGGTTGACATAGGCTAGCAGTATGCGAATGGCTTCAAGCCTAGCCACAGGAGCGAAGGTTTCATCGAAGTCAATCCCTTCAACTTGTGTGTAACCTTGAGCAACGAGACGAGCCTTGTTTCTGACAACTTGACCATGCTCATCTTGTTTGTTGTGATAGATCCATTTGGTGCCGATGATATTGTGCTTGCGAGGGTCTGGACGCTTTACCAGCTCCCATACATTGTTCAGCTCGAACTGTTGAAGCTTTTCTTGCATAGCTTGAATCCATTCTGGTTCCATGAAGGCTTCATCAACTTTCTTGGGTTCTGATATTGAGACAAATGCAAAGTGCCCACAGAAATTTGCTAACTATGTTGCTCTTGAACGAGTGAGTGGACCAAGTGCATTGATGCTATCAATTATCTTCTCAATCTGTACTTCATTTGCAACACGAGGATGGACTGGACCAAGATTTTGCTCTTGCTGATCATTGTCTTATTCTTCAGCATTTGCTTCAGGCTGAGTAGTGTCTTCAGGTTGATTAGGTGCAGAGATGATCATTTCCTCTTTAGCATGTGCTTCTGAAGGTATGATTTCTCCATTACCCATAAGCTTGATGGATTCACTTGGTGTAGCTTCATCTAGCACATTTGGCATGTGCTCTCTTTGCGAGCTGTTAGTCTCATCAAACCGCACATCCACAGTTTCAACCACTTTATAGTGAAAGAGGTTGAAGACTCTTTAGGAGTGCGAATCCTTTCTGTAGCCAAGCATAAAACCTTCATGTGCTTTTGGTGCAAATTTTGAAGTGTGATGTGGATCCTTGATCCAGCACCTAGCACCAAATACTCTGAAATAGCTCACGTTTGGCTTCTTACCAGTCAGGAGCTCATATGATCTCTTCTTTAGGAACTTGTGAAGATAAACACGGTTGATGACATGGCATGCAGTATCAATAGCTTCAGGCCAGAACTTCCTTGGGGTCTTGTACTCATCAAGCATCGTCTGTGCCATCTCAATGAGGGTTCTGTTCTTGTGCTCCACAATGCCATTCTGTTGAGGTGTGTATGGAGCCGAGAATTCATGTGCGATTCCCAACGTATCAAGATAAGTGTTGAGGCTGGTGTTCTTGAATTTTGTGCTGTTGTCACTTCTGATGTGCTTGATCTTTATGCCATAGTTGGTCATGGCACAATTGGCGAATCATCTGAAGACATCCTGCACTTTAGTCTTGTAGAAACTTATGTGCACCCATGTATATCTCGAGTAATCATCAACTATGACAAAGCCACAGATGCATGCAGTGGTAGTGAGATTAGAGTAGTGAGTAGGGCCAAATAAGTCCATGTGAAGCAGCTCGAAGGGACGTGTCGTCGTCATGATTGTCTTCGAGGGATGCTTGGCCCTAGTCATCTTTCCAGCTTCGCAGGCACCACATAGATGATCCTTCTTGAACTTGACGCCCTCGATGCCTATGACATGCTTCTTCTTCGCGAGAGTGTGTAAGTTCCTCATGCCCGCATGCCCTAGCCTCAGATGCCAGAGCCAGCACTCTGAAGCTTTTCCTAGAAGACATACGGCCAACTGTGGTCCTGCTGAGAAATCTACCATGTACAGATCATCCTTTCGAGACCCTTTGAAGACTAGTGATTTGTCAGATTCCATAAGCACAAGGCAACGATATTTTCCAAATATAACAATCATGTTCAGATCAAAAAGCATTGAGACAAACATTAAGTTGAAACCAAGGGATTCAACAAGCATCACTTTATCCATGTGCTGATCCTTTGAGATTGCAACTCTACCTAGGCCCAATACCTTGCTTTTACCAGTGTCAGCAAATGTGATGTGACTTTTGTCAGACGGACGTAGGGTTGAATCCATAAGAAGACTTTGATCACCAGTCATGTGGTTAGTGCATCCACTCTCCATAATCCACTCAGAAGCCTTTGGTGTCGTACCCTACAGTGCAGTTTGGGGGATAGGCTTCACCAAGGGAAATGTGAAGCATAAGCATTTGACGAAAAAGCATCTTATCAAAGTTCAGATCCTGGTTAGGGTAGATAGGATGTTTGTCAAGAAATCCTGGGACAAAATACATAGTAAGACCATTTTGGCATTTTATCTTGCGTCCCACAAGATGTTTTAGGTCCCCAGCATAAGCATCAGAAGCCTTTGATTTCCGGCTGGAGACCTTTCCCTGCAAAAGAGTGTTAATTTTTCTTAACCACCCACATCTTTAGGGGTGGCTTAGAAGCAATGAGTCTAAGTGCAACATCTGACAACTTCGGCTTTGGAGCCCTAGAAAATAGCCTTGCAGGAGGTGAATAATACTCATAAGAATACGCAGAAAAGTTCTTGGTCTTATGAACATAGCGATTTGATGAAACACGCTCATATTCATAAGTCCGAGTATGGTTTCCCTGCAAAACATTGGCGTTAGGGTGACTCTGGTGAGTCCTTTGTCTGTATGAAGCCTTTGGACCATATGAAGCCTTTGGTCTGGGGTTTGTCTTCTTACCAGTTGGTGTCATGATGACATTCACAGGAAGCTTCTCAAGACAACTTTTGGGCACCCAGATCTTCTTTAGAGGTGGTCCATTCCTGCAGTTAGTACCAATATACCTGGCAAACACTTCACCATTTTGATTCTTAAATAGTTTATAGTTTGCATCAAAGGATTCATCAATGATAATCGGGTTAGCACAAGTGAAGCCAGATAAGGTAGATGGATCCACTGAAGGTCCCTTTGCAGCAACCCATGTTGTTTTGGGGTATTGCTCATGCTTCCAGTATGAACCATCAACATTCATTTTCCTCTCAAACCCAACACCCTCTTTCCTAGGGTTTCGGTTCAGAATCTATTTCTTAAGGACACCACATAATGTTTGATGCCCTTTGAGGCTTTTGTACATCCCTATTTCAAGCAATTTCTTCGACCTGGCATTCTCATCAGCAATAGTAGTGGTATCCTCAGCAGAGGGGTTAGTTACCACATCAATAGTTGAAGATATTGCAACAGTGGTAGCAATAGAATATTCAGCAACAGAGACAGCATTATCACGCTCAAGACATTTTAGACATGGTGGCTCAAAACCTTCCTGAGCGGAACTGATCTGTTGAGCGCGGAGTGACTCGTTCTCCTTTTGAAGATCTTCATGAGTCACTCTCAGGCTCTCAAGTTCTTGCTTCCTTTGAAGATAATCATAGGAAAGCTTCTCATGAGTAGCTGAGAGTGTTTCATGACGACTTTCAAGTTCCTCGTACTTAACGTGAAGATTTTTAATGCCTTCAATTAAGGACTAAGTTTGAGTCATTTCCGCGTCCAACAGGTCATCGCTTTTGTCTAGCAACTTTTGAATATGTTCCATAGCAGTTTGTTGTTCAGTTGAAATTTTAGCAAGTGTCTTGTAGCTAGGTTTAGATTCATATTCAGAGTCATCTTCATTGGGTGTTTGAAAGTAGGCATCGCGTGAGTTTACCTTTGCACCACGTGCCATGAAGCAGTAGGTAGGAGCAGAGTCATCCTCATCATCAGCGTCAGCGTTAGCGACGAGACCATTGTCTTCGGTGTTGAAGATGAACTTGGCGACATACGCTGAAGCCAGAGCCGGGCTTGCCACGCGTGAATTGGACTCCTCCTCAGACTCCACCACTGCCTCCTCAGAAGCAGACTCCTCCTCTGAATCCATCTCCTTGCCAACAAATGCACGAGCCTTGCTTGTTGAGCTCTTCTTGTGTGATGAAGGCTTTGAAGAAGACTTTGAGGATTTCTTCTTCTTTTTGTCATCAGAATCATATTCCTTGCTCTTCTTCTTCTTCTTGGTCTCATTGTCCCATTGAGGAAACTCAGAAATGTAGTGACCGGTTTTCTTGCATTTGTGGCATGTTCTCTTCTTGTGGTCATGAGTAGAAGCTTCATCATTTCTTGAGCTGGATCTTGAAGACTTTCTGAAACCTTTCTTCTTGGAGAACTTCTGGAACTTCTTCACAAGCATAGCTAGCTCCTTTCCAATGTCTTCAAGATCACCAAAACTGCAGTCAGATTCTACTTCAGATGAGTAAACAGCCTTTGCCTTCAAAGCGCGAGTTCAGCCATAGTTGGGGCCATAGATGTCTCTCTTCTCAGATAACTGGAACTCATGTGTGTTGAGCCTCTCAAGTATGTCAGACGGATTGAGAGTCTTGAAGTCAGGATGTTCTTGAATCATCAGTGCCAGAGTGTCGAATGAGCTGTCAAGTGATCTTAGAAGCTTCTTGACGGTTTCATGCCTGGTGATCTTAGTGGCGCCAAGTGCGCGAAGCTCATTTGTGATATCAGTGAGGCGATTAAACGTGAGATGGACATTCTTATTGTCGTTTCTCTTGAAGCGGTTGAAGAGGTTGGGGTTGCACTAGATGCACATACAGATGTGGAAAATCTCGAGATGAATTTTTTTGCCTAAGGTAGAAGAATCAATTAAAGCTCTTCATGATTCTATGGATGATAGTAAGAAAATAATGGCTACGCTTAGAGCTAAAACAGAATTTTTAGAAAAAGCGTTTTCTAGTGATTACTTTCACAAAAGTGATAAAAATATTAAAATGATTGGCGTTTCTTCTATTGATTCCTTGTTTAGTAAAATTAAGATTGATGAAAAAGGGACTGGAGAAGAGTCAACTTTAATTAGAAGGCATCCCGATATGTCGGAGGGTGAAAATCTTGTTGAGAACATTGATAAAAGTGGGTTTGAAGAGGTCAAGTCTTTAACTAGTGATGTGCCCACTCTTTTGGATTACAAAGACTTTCATTATGATAGTTGCTCTTTGATTGATTTTATTTCTTTGTTGCAATCCATGATAAATTCACCCCATGCTTATGAACAAAATAAAGCTTTTACTAAACATATTGTTGATACTATGATGAAAGCTTTAGGAGAAAAGATAGAATTAGAAGTTTCAATTCCTAGAAAATTGCATGATGAATGGGAACCTACTATCAAAGTCAAGATTAAAAATTATGAGTGTTTTGCTTTGTGTGACTTGAGTGCTAGTGTTTCTACAATTCCGAAATCTTTATGTGAGGTGCCTGGTCTTATCGATATTGAAGAATGTTCTTTAAATTTGCACTTGGCCGATTATACTATTAAAAAGCCTATGGGAAGAATTAATGATGTTATTATTCTTGCAAATAGGAATTATATGCCCATAGATTTTATTGTTCTTGATATTGATTGCAATCCGTCTTGTCCAATTATTCTTGGTAGACCGTTTTTACGCACTATCGGTGCTGTGATTGATATGAAACAAGGCAATATTAAGTTCCAATTTCCTTTGAGGAAGGGTATGGAACACTTCTCTAAAACAAGAATTAGGCCACCTTATGACTCAATCATGAGGGCATCTTATGGATCTAGAAACAAAGATGACAAAACTTAGATCCTTTGCATTATGCCTAGCTAAGGGCATAAAACTATAGCGCTTGTTGGGAGGCAACCCAATGAACAAAATTTATTTTTGCTTTTAGCTTTCTGTTCTTGAGTGTTTGCACACTTATGCTACTGTTATGATTGTGTTTTTTTTTGTTTTAATTAGTGTTTGTGCCAAGTAAAGCCTTTAGGATCTTCTTGGGTGATAGTTGTTTGATCTTGCTGAAAAACAAAAACTTTTACGCTCACGAAAACAATTCTCATTTTTAACCAAAGCATGATAAAATACCAATTCTTTTTGAAGAAGACTAATATACAAATTTCTCAGGTTTCCCTAATTTCTCAAGATTTTTGGAGTTTCAGAAGTATTCGAAATTTCCAGATTACTACAGACTGTTCTGTTTTTGACAGATTCTGTTTTCTTTGCGTTGTGTGCTTGTTTTGATGATTGTATGGTTTTCTTTGATGAGTTTTTGCCATAGAAAAGTTGGAATACAGTAGATATAATGCAAGAACAAAATATGAATTGGTTTGCTACAGTACTTATAGTAGTGATTTGCTTTCTTATACTAACGGATCTCACGAAGGTTTTGTTGGTGTTTTGTGTGATTAAAGTTTTCAAGTTTTGGGTTATCTTACGGTGGATGAAGGAATAAGGAGTAAGAAGAGGCTAAGCTTGGGGATGCCCCAGCATCCCAAGATATTATCCAAAAGAGAGCAAGCAACTAAGCTTGGGGATGCCCCGAGTGGCATCCCCTCTTTCTTCTAACGACCATCGGTATTTTACTCGAAGCTATATTTTTATTTGTCACATGCTATGTGTTTTGCTTGGAGCGTCTTGTATGATATGAGTCTTTGCTTGTTTAATTTTGTGTTTTTAGTCTTGATTCCTTGTTGGAAGCACCTATTTGAGAGAGCCAAAATTATGTCATGACTTTTTAGAATTGCTCTCTATGCTTCACTTAATTTTTTATGAGCTATGGATTTGCTCTAGTCCTTCACTTATATCTTTTTTGAGCATGGTGTGCTTTAGTATTTTTTAAGAAATGCTCTCTTGCTTCACTTAGATTTATTTGAGAGTTAGTAAAATTTTCAAGAAATTTTCTCTTGCTTCACTTTTATTTTCAGATCTATTAAACCAAAAATACAAAAATACCTTGCTGCAATTTATTCTTATTTATTTTATTTCACGTTCGATCTATCAATCTACTACAAATTTATTCACGTCTGTTTTCCTATCTTGGCGCACCGCTACCCGAACGGGATTGACAACCCCTTTTACACGTTGGGTTGCGAGTATTTGTTATTTGTGTGCAGGTGTTGTTTACGTTGTGTTGCTTGGTTCTCCTATTGGTTCGATAACCTTGGTCTCATAACTGAGGGAAATACCTACCGCCGCTGTGCTGCATCATCCCTTCCTGTTTGGGGAAATACCGACATAGCTTCAAGACGCATCACTCATTAGCAGCATCACTCCAGACAAAGTGATCTATTTTCTTCATCATCTGGTACAGAGGAATTGCCTTCTCTCCCAGGCGGCTTATGAACCGACTTAAAGCTGCAATATGACCCGCCAAGGATTGAACATTGTTGACACACGCCGGCTTAGACAAGGAAGTGATAGCCTTAATTTTCTCTGGGTTAGCTTAAATGCCTCTCTCCGAGACCAGAAAACCCAAAAGCTTCCCTGCAGGCACACCGAAAACACAATTGGCCGGGTTAAGCATTATTTTGTAGACCCGGAGATTATCAAATGTTCCTTCAAATCATCTAATAGAGTCTCCTTCTTTCTGGACTTGACAACAATATAATCCACATAAGCATGAATATTACGCCCAATCTGATCATGGAAGCAATTCTGGACACAACGTTGATAAGTCGCCTGGGCACTCTTGAGCCCAAAAGGCATGGACACATAGCAGAAAGCCCCAAAAGGTGTAATAAAAGCGGTCTTCTCTTCGTCTTTAACTGCCATCTTAATCTGATGGTAACCAGAATAAGCATCCAAGAAGCATAAACGCTCACAACCCACCGTGGCATCTATAATCTGATCAATACGGGGAGAGGAAAGGATCAGTCGGGCAGGCCTTGTTAAAGTCAGTGTAATCCACACACATACGCCAAGTGCCATGCTTTTTAAGTACTAGCACCGGATTCGCCAGCCACTCAGGGTGAAAAACATCAACGATGAACCCGGCTGCCAAGAGCGGGGCCACCTCTTCTCCAATGGCCTTACATCGCTCTTCATTGAAACGGCAAAGGAACTGCTTGACCGGCTTAAATTTAGGATCAATATTAAGAGTGTGCTCAGTGAGTTCTTTCGGAACATCTGGCATGTCTGAAGGCTTCCATGCAAAGATGTCCCAATTCTCACAGATGAACTCGATGAGCGTGCTTTCCTATTTTGGATCCATGTTAGTACTGATGGTGAACTGCTGAGATGAGTCGCCAGGGACAAAGTCTACCTGCTTGGTATCATCAGCTGACCTACATTTCAACAAAGGGTCTTGCTCAGTAGTCGGCTTCTTCAAAGGGGTCATATCAGCCGGGTCAACATTATCTTTATAAAACTTGAGCTCCTCCGTAACACAAGCCAACTCAGCATACGCAACATCTCCTTCTTCACACTCCAAAGCCACTTTTCAATTACCATGGACTGTGATAGTACCCTTATCTCCTGGCATGTTAAGCTGTAAGTAAACATAATAGGGTCGTGCCATAAATTTGGCGTAAGTCGGCTGCCCAAACAGGGCATGATAAGGGCTCTTTATCTTAACCACCTGAAACCATAATGTCTCTGCCCTGTAGTCATAATCATCACCAAAAGCCACTTCCAAGGTGATTTTACCAACTGGATATGCCGACTTACCAGGCACCACGCCATGGAAGACTGTAGAGGAAGGTTTAAGCTCTTTATCAATGAAATTCATTCAACGAAAGGTATCATAATAAAGGATATTGATGCTAATGCCTCCATCCATGAGCACTTTAGTGAATTTATAACCCTCGACTTGAGGGGCTACCACCAATGCTAGTTGACCCGGATTGTCAACCCAGGGTGGGTGATCCTCACGACTCCATATGATTGGCTGTTCTGACCACCGCAAGTATTGAGGTACCGCCGGTTCAATCGCACTAACTGCACGCTTATGAACCTTCTGATATCGCTTGCAAAGGCTCATAGTGAAGACATGATACTGTCCACCGTTAAGCTATTTTGGATTGCTCTGGTAGCCTGACTGATGCTGCTGGTTACCTTGACTAGACTGTTGGTTATAACCACCCTGGTTGCTTTGTCCTTTCACTACAAAAAAATACACTTCCGTGATGATACGTGTTTGTCACAGTAGGTCACGTTTTCTGTCATGCATGTACATCCATGACAAATTTATGACAGAATCAAGATAGTCATACATGTGCTGTCGTAGAAGTGTTCCATGACATTACCAAAATTATCATCACGAAAGTGTCCACTTCCATGACGATAAATCGCGCGTCACATAAGTGCTTTCGTCAAGGTTGACCGACACGTGGCATCCACCGTAGCGGAACGTCGTTAAGCTATCGGGTCCGGTTTTGGATCCGATAACCCGTTAACAGCCCCGACCAATGGGGATTTTCCACATGTAAAATCATCATTGGCTGGAGGAAACACGTGTCAGCTCCGTGTTGGCACAGGTGTCACTCATCCAATGGGCGAGATGCGCCTATGATATGTTAACACGTGGACCGGCCATAAAGTTTAAATGGGCTGGCCCAACTAAAGGCCCTCAAGATTTTGCGGACCATAATGGGACGGCCCAGCTAAAGGCCCACAAGATTTTGCGGGCCATAATGGGCCGGCCCAGGTAAAGGCCCACAAGGTTTTTGCGGGCCATAATGGGCCGGCCAAGGTGAAGGCCCACAAGATTTTTGTGGACCATAATGGGCCGGCCCAGCTAAAGGCCCACGATATTTCGCTGACATTAATGGGCTGGCCCAGCTGTAGGCCCACAAGATTTTGAGGACCCTAGTAGGCAGGCCCATTAACTAGCTGCCATGTTTTGGGCCAGATGCCGGCCCATATTTGATCCGGTGCATTAATGGCCTGCCACGTTCCGGGCCTAATAATGGCCCATATGAGATCCGGTCCGTTAAAATCCTACCACGTTCTGGGCCAAATTGCGGCCCAGATCAGGTCCGGCCCTTTAAAAGGCTTCGGGCTAAATTATGGCCCATATCAGATTCGGCACGTCAACTGGACGGTACGCTTTTGGGCCCATTTGCTAAAGGCCCATTTAGTAATTCGGCCTGATATTAGTTTCGGCATGTTAAGGGCCCGTTTAACATTTCGGCCCTATATTAATTTCGTCCTCTTAAAAGCCCGTCATATAGTTGGGCCTAACTACGGCACGGTTTGCATCCGGCCTGCTCGCAGGCGATAATCTGATTGGGCCAAACAAGGACCGAGACAATTTTGGCCTATTATAAGCCCATGATTTGATTGGCACATTCATGGGCCGGGGTCTATTTCGGCCTGCTGCCGGCCCGTGAGCTGTTCGGCACGTTTCAGGCCCAACCTACTTTTCGGCCTCCTAAAGGCCCATTGAGTTTTCTTGGATAAATAGGGCCAGCGGTTTACTCGGCCTATTAAAGGCCCGAATCTACTATGGGTCAGTTTACATTTAGGCCTGTTAGCGGACCAAGATGATGGGGCCCATGATGCGGATCATACATGGTGATTTGCATGACGGCCCGATTATGTACCGTAATTTTACGGTTTGGCCAGTTTACTACAAAGACAGGATATATATACAGTAAAATAACTGCAGCATCATGAATAAGAAAAAACCTAGACTATACAATAAAGAAATTACGGCATATTACATCCACTGGGCATCAGAGTTCACCACTATGATAATAAAGCACAAGCAGGCAGCAGATTACATACACTGGGCATCAAAGATCGCCACCAGTGCAACTAAACACGCCGACAAAATAATATACAAAACCGACAGCACTTCAATAGAGTTCAAGAAAGGTTAGCCCTGCTCGGGAGCTGCAGCGCAAGCAGCTGAGCAAGCTGGTAAGACTACACTTGTTTGACACTTATATCCTCCTCACTCTGAAAGATAAACAAGCGGACATATGACAGGTTTTGCACATATAAGTGTCAGTGCTGACAATTCATCACATTTCTTACTGACGAATAAAGTGACACAGTTTAAAATAGCATTAACACAATATGGTATTGTTTAGGTCAAGACATGGCAGGAAATGACATTGTGAACGAGTTGGCAGCTTCACGACACCACTGGATTACAGATCAAGAACTCATAAGTATCAATGGTTAGTGTGCTGTCAATTTATCCCATTTCAGATTGGCAAAATAAGATCACTCGCTCTGTATAGTTTAATTTACATGGTATGAAGAAGGAACTTGGTTGTAAAACTGAAAACTTAAATTGAGAAGGACAAACTTTTGTTTATGAACTGGAGTACATAATAAACTTTAAACATGCAATTTGATGCAAACACCAAAAATAAACAGCTGTTGCAGTCATGCCTAACCAAATATACACAACAAAGTTTGAAGGCTTGAGAAGGACAAACTTACATTATTGGTGAAGGCAGGCTCTATAAAGCCCTTGTCCATGTTGATGGTGGGGCAATTCAAGAAGTTTACCACATAATATTCTTCATAAGCATTGCCTTTATTCTACATTTTGTTAAGAGTAAATATAGATGTGACAATATAAGAAAAAATGGAGAATATTTAAGATAAGATGAAGAGTCATGCTACATAACCAAGTAGCTATAAATGTAAGTACAGCGATACAGGCAAAAGGTACAGCCAAGAGCAATGCAGACCTAAGCTTCTTCTGTACCATCGGTGTTATCCAACCTTATGGTAAGAGTAAATATAGATCTTATGTGTAGAAAATGGAGGGCAAAGGAAAATAAGCTGCAGAGTGATGGTACATGAACAACTACCTGTCAATATAAGTACACTGATAAAGGACAGCAGGTACTTACAAGAACAATGCAGAGCTAAAAAATTTCATTGGCATTGGATATATTCTACACTAATGTAACCATTCATATAGATCAGATAATTTGGAGCGAACAATTGATAAGCAAGCTATCATGCATACTCCTGTCACATAATGAACCAGGTATGTATGCAAGTACAGTGATACATGACAACAGGTACTAACAAGAGCAAAGAAGCAGGCCGCATATTTGCGATATCCTGTCGTTCCTTTCAAACCGGAATTCTTTTTCGAGCAGATTTCCTACAAAAAAGATCCGTAAGGCACATGCGGAAAAGTAGAAGTTCAAATTGTCATTAAATATCATAGACAGTACCTCATCCTCGGAATGAGACCAGTGCATAACAAGGTTTTTCCATTCAATGTCTTCTAAATTTAGCACAGGAGACTTCACCAGAAATTCGTTTATAGACTTGCCATCAAAGTGTGATTTCCTCAGGTAACACCAATACTGCTGCAATGCTTCCTTGAAAAGCGCAAGCAAGCTTTGCTCTTCATGACTATCCAAATTGACCCTCGCCTACTTACAATAATGTAATGTAAATCATTGATGTGTTCAATCAGCAGAAAACAGGAAAATAATCACCATGAATAATAGCACTTACACGTAAGTGGGACAGGAAGATGTGAAAATGGTGTTTGTCTTCATTATAATCTTCCCATGATGGGAATATATGCACGTAGTCCCTAACAACATTGAAAGCATTGTCTTTTAAACTGGGAATAACTGGAATGGGGTTGCAATCTGCAGGAATTGGCCGTCTCTGCAGTTGGGATAGGTCTTCGGCTGGTGGACTTGCTGTACTTTTTGCTGGAGTGGGATTTTTCTGTGGTACGGCTGGTGTTATGGCAACTAAAATCGGCATACCTTTTGCTGCAGTGCAGGTCCTTTGTGGTGCGGCTAGTGGTGTGGCCAGTGAACTATGGGTACAGTCCGCTGGAGTCGGTCCTACGTTTTGTGTCACTGGTTGTACAGCCAATATAAGTGGGGTGTTGTCTGATTTCTCTGGCACAACCACGTTTTTCAAGGACTTTGCTGGTGCTCCTTCAGGTTCGGCAATCACCCTCTTCCTTTTTGATGTCTGATTCACAAGAACAACATTTGAGTGAAAAAACATGGTATGATGACAGATGGAATATGTATTGATAATGGATGTGCATGGCATCTCGACATATATGATGAGTAAACTAAGCAGATGGCGGTGCAACAAAGTAGAAGAAATGCAAGACAACATATGCAAGATACGCGCAATCAATAAAACCTTGCCAAATTAGGACAGGCACCTTGATGGGTGAACAGGACATGCCATCTGCCTCTGACTCCTCGAGGTTAGAATAGTCATTAGGATCATATTCTGAACAAGAATCAACAGGTGGTGAGCGTATGAGTTTCATTGCATCCAGGATGGCACTCAATGCCTTGGTGCCAATTTTGTAAGTCATTGCGGTGTTTAGCTTCAAGAGTGAACTGCTGCTAGTGCGACACAAAGCAGCTACACAGATCATAGTGTAGATATAACAGGAAAACCGTAAGCATCAAAGTAAAATCAGCAAAGTGGAACTTGTTGGAATATATGTGCTAGTATTGCTGGTACGGCTAGAAAGCCTTCGGATACCAGCTCTCTTCAACTGAAGGTGCGGTACTGTTAATATCAGTGTAACTCTCAAAGGCGACACAGCTCCCCGCATTTCCTTGCTATTCTTATAGGATTCAAGTGGGCGGGCCACTACAAATCCTATTCCCATGTTTACAAAATCCTACGAATCAAAGAGGCCCGACGAGTTCAAAGTGTCCATACCAACCGACCGTATAGACGTCTACACTGCAAATGTCCCTGCTCATATTCACTACAAGGAACATACTGTACAACTATCATACTCCCTCCATTCCAAAATATAAGTCTTGGTAGAGATTTCCACTATGGATCACATACAGATGTATCGAGATACATTTTAGAGTGTAGATTCAATCATTTTGCTCCATATGAAGTCCATGGTGGAATCTATACAAATAATTGTATTTAGGAACGGAGAGAGTACTTATTAAAGAAGAACGGAAGAGGAACATGCTAAAGAAGAGAGCGGATTTTGGATAATAAAATGTTCGTTGCGCAGTGCCCACACATGATGAACCAGAGCGCATTAAGAAAGCAACTCCATGTTGTCTCTCTATATGTGGTGCACGTGATTTTTCTAAAGTAAAGTAGGAACGTTAGCTGACCAATTAAATGTTATCTGTTTTAGTAATATCAGCATCATATCAGATTCGTACTTGAGCAACAAGTTTGGAATTATGAGTGGCACGTTGTTTAGCTTGATGGATTCAGGAGCAGTGCTAAGCAGGTACGATAATGGTACTGAATATAAAGGCATGTCTGCATTTGGGTCAGTCGACCATTTCAGGCGGTTGGATGAAGATCCTACATCTCCTAACCCTTCTTCTTCCTCGTCTCTGATTCTTCCCATACAGAACACCGCAGGGGCCACCGGCCGGACCACCGGCCCCCACCGCATGTGTTCCTCCGCCACCCCCACCCCCGCCACCACCCGCGTCGAGTTTTCTTCGTTCGGCGAGGCCCCACCACTGCCCCCCCAACAACCAAAGTCCCCACCCGAGCCCCTTCGTTCGTACCAGTGAACTCCGGCGAGCTCTGAAAAATCGATTGACCCAATTTTGAAATTTAGTCTACTATGATTTAACTAGTGTGGAATATAAAAGGCAAAAACCATAAGCATTGGGAGTATAGTGTTGAGCGTGCCATGGCGGATCTGAAGGTGCAAACCGGACAAAGGCAACTTCGCAACCAATGTTTGCTCTCAACTAGCAAGTGATGGACAAGAAATTAGAGTAAAGCAGTGGCGATCTATTTTCTTGTTGCGGTAAATAAGTTGAGCAGATACGAAAGAGTACTGCCTCTGGTGCGGCACTGTGTATGCATCTGCTGATAATTTGACGGTGCTGTAGTAGCGATGGCTGTCGGCGGTGTGGAAGCAGATCTAGGAGGGTAGACGGTGGCGGCGGGGCGCGGTGGACGAGACGGTCGTAGGAGCGGCGCCGGCATGGTGGATGACGGCGGGGCTGAAGCGAGAGGACGGGATACAAGGATCCCGGTCCGAAGCCGTGGATGAGAGAGGTTGATCTCTTGTAATGGACGACGGTGTCGGGGTATCAGCTCCGGCATGGTGGAGGAGGACGGCGGTGGATGGGGTGGCGGACGGAGGAGGCTGGGGTGGAGAGGGTGTTTTGGCGCCCACGGAGTACGAATGGGGAAATGGAGGTGGAGAGGAAGGGGGAAACCATGTCTTCAGGGCGCGCTTGTCTCAAATGCGAGGAAATTTACAAACTTAGCCCCCGTTTCAAATTTCCTACATCACAGCAATATTAGTCGGTTGGGGATAGGACGGTACTCTCGCGTACACCAAATATTTGCCGACGAGAGTTTGTTTTTGGTGCCCACCGTGTATGAATCAGGGAGGGAGTCGATTTCGGCCGAGGACACACTGTGTTTTGGCGCCCACCGTGTATGACTCCGGGTGAGAGGCGGTTATGTCACGCTTGAGTGAAATTACAAACCTACCCCTATCGAAACCTATAGAAATCGAGCAGATAGGCTTTGCGTGGCAGGGATAGGAAGTAGTAATTTCCATCTCGCAGATTTTGGTTTCGGGCAGTTACTGTGACTTTCCCCGCTTCGTTCAAATTTTGGAGAGTGCACGTTTACCATGCCAACTCAATTTGAATCCCGTTTGTATTCTATTTTTTCGGGCAGGATCCATTTTCGATTGGAATAAAATTCTATATACATCATTTTTTATATATACCTTCAAAAGCACAACACCCTTTATACATAAATATGGTTTACAAATGGCATGATCTCAGATTCATAAGGTTGTATCCATCAATTTCGATTTTCAAATATTTGAAACCACTTTTTGTTGAAATCCAACATATGCATTCCTCGCTAACTGTGTCCAATTAATGTGTGTTTCATGCGGTTTTTTTACTTCTCAAACATGTATAATGTGTTTCACACACGCAACATATAGTGTAATCCCGTTTAGACATTAATTGCATATAAACCATGCATTGTTTCTAATTAAAGAATATATGGATCACCAATATTGATAAACTATATAACATTACACGTGTCCCCAAATTCAAATGAATATGCATGTTTGATACACCAATTTGCGTTATGATATTATCGATGTCGTGATCTCCAGTGTAAATATTTGAATCCCATTTAATCCAGATATTCGTCTCATATAACTATCACTCATGCTTATATAGGACTATCTCTCTAGACCTATATGCGTTCATCGTCTCTCGGGTATCTCTCGTGCTACCTGTATGTCGACAATGATCTTTTATCTTCGTAACACACTGACGGTACTCTGTCCCTCGACCTTCATCACTCTATCTCTCTCTAAGTATATCTCGCTCCCTGCTATGTGTCTCTAACTATGTTTCTCCATGTGGAATCTCTTTCTCTCACACAAACACAAAACTTTGTCTTACGGGGTCTCATTTCTCTCTACTATTCCCCTGTGTGCCACTCGCACACCCCTCATACAGAGATGTCTTTCGCTCCTTAGGTATGAGAACCTACGACACTTCCTCTTAAATATCGCTTTCTCACACACAAACACAAACTCTGTCTCCCAGGGTCTCATATTTCTCCACTGTTCTCTTGTATGTCGCTCACACACACTCTCTCCCCCTAGAGATATCTTGCGTTCCCTCATATGTTTCTCTAGCTATCACTCTCGTTTTGAATATATCTTTCTCTCTCGCAGACACAAAACTCCGTCTCTCGGGATCTCATTTCTCTCCGATATTTGTTTGTATGTGAGTCACATGCACCCTTTCTTCATCTCTCTCACACCCACACCCATAACTCAGCCTTCTGATCCACTCGACTCCTATCTCTAACGCACACTAGCTAGCATCTTTATCTTTCTATTTATCTGTTTCTCCATCAACCTTCATTCATTTATAGATTGATATCTTTTGCACAATCGTTGTGCCTCACTCCCTCTGCTCGCCATAGATGCATGCTCCAGCCCACGCCACTATCTCTTAAATACAAAAACACATGCTCAATTGTCGGGCCTTCTTCCCAGCATTCTCGCATGCATGCATATTGTCATACCGATCCGTCTCTCCCATGTCGTTGATCTTAGCTTATGACTTATGTCTTGTTTCTTTTATCTCGATCATGCGCGCGCGCACACACACATCCCACGTATACATGTATACCTCTCACACATGCACGTTGAAGGTCTCTATGTCTCCATACGTAGTAAATTACCCTCAACCCCAACGCCACATCGAATAGTTCTCTTCTTGTGTGCACATAACTTCCGCCTGGATGGGTAAAACACACACTCACACTTAACAATCTCCTTCTAGCTACCCCCCTCTCACTCTTCCCCTATATCCCCGAAACCAATAAGACCATCCCTTCGTTTAATTCCCGCCTACATGCACCATCGATATATAGTAGTCTTCCTCGGTGTCTTTCGAACAAACATGTTCTCTCGATGTCGACTACTCTCACGCACACACACCTTCTCTTCCCTCTCTATGGGCATTTTCTCTCTCGCACCCCATCGTTGGTGGCCTCTGCCATACACATCACCTCTCTATGATGAAGCCATGCACACTTAAATTACATCCGCCACCGAGGACCCCGCGACACACACACACACACAAACACACACACACACACACACACCCAAACACACACACACAAACAAACACACACACATACACACACATGCTGGTCACAGATCTCTGCTCACCGCTGGTCACAGATCCGGCCGGATCCCTTCGGCTGGTGTGTGTAGAGGACTAGGTGCACCGTTCACGGGGTCATCGCCGGCGAGGGAGGAAACCCACAGCTGCCGGTGGGGCCCGATCCTCTGCCCGTGCTGTTCTCTTCGACACAGCGCCTGCTCGGGAGGTCCTCTGACCCTTCTTCCTCCCTGTTGTATTGTCCGCAGATCCGACCTGCCGCAGCCGACATCCCCACGACCCTCAGGTATAAGTTCTTCGAAAGCGGCCTTGCTCTACTGCCGTAGCTCCCCACGTGTCTGCATGTGCATCTTTTTCTACGCCCGTGAGCTCTTCCAAAGCCAGCTAAATATTTAGTATTATTAGAGGTAAAGCTACTTCATGCATTCAAATCTAGGGCTTTGTTCAAAGAACGAAGAAAGGGGGGAAAGTTGTAGCATGAATCTAGGACTTGATTCAAAGAGGAAATAATATGGTGAAAGTAGTAGAGACCGGATACCCAACCGGTCTCTTGGTTGAAAAGGGAAATAATGGGAAAACGTAGTACAAACTGGATAAGGAACATATCTATTATTGGTTGAAAAAAGGATAGAAAGTGGCGGCTGGTGGACAAGTCAACAGAGTATGTCCAGGATTAGATTTGTTGCCCTCACATAGTAAAAGGTCTCTAGGATTAGAATTGCTGCCCTCACATAGTAAAAGGTCTCAGGATTAGATTTGCTGCCCTCACATAGTAAAAGGTCTCCAGGATTAGATTTGCTGCCCTCACATAGTAAAAGGTCTCCAGGATTAGATTTGCTGCCCTCACATAGTACAAGGTCTCCAGGATTAGGTTTGCTGCCCTCACAGAGTAAAAGATCTCCAGGATTAGATTTGCTGCCCTCACATAGCATGAACAAACTCGGCATCACCACTTTATGCCTCCTTGCAGGTACATTGTGCTGATGCGTCCACTGTCGCATGTCCTTATACCAACCTTTTGCTGTTGTTAATGTAAGGGCGCATGTAAAATGAAGCGATCACACTGTTACCTTAGAGACATGTCTAACCAGTGTTATCGTTAATCTAATGCCACAAGTGATAAGATGCAATTAAACTGTGTTACAAATGGCACTCCTGCTGTTTTCCCCAGTATGATAAGTAATTTGCTCCTTTACGCTGTTGAGTGTCCTGGTGTCCCCATGGTCCCATGCCCTTAAACCAACTCTTTACCTGCTGTTGATTTACTGTATCTGGTAAACAAGCAATGCCACCATTAAAGCAATCCCGTATTTGATGAATCTCATTGTTGATCGTAATGCTTTTGGTAACATGAAACATTGCTGACGTTTTAAAATTTCTATGGTCCTTGCGTGATTTCCATGAACATAATTAAGATGCTTCTTTTCATTTCGTATATGTTTCGTATATTCTTATTGACGAGCAACTGTTTACTTTCTATCTTTTTGTGCAGATAGGGATATCCAATTCACCTTGTTGCTGTTGTGACCTTTTGGTGAACTGCACAAAACACTGTTTTTTGGAATGAGTGTCTTGTGCAGTTCAACTAAAATGTCACGTGGGCAACATCTCTCAATTTTGGTGGAACTGCACAAAATGGCGATTGGAGTTTCCAAAATCTCCGTCAAGTTCTGCTAGTAATCTCGTGCAACATTTTATTAGCCTTTGCAAGATGAGCCGTCACTATCACCACAATGGACTGCACAAAAGGATAAGAAAATTATAGTTGCACCTTACATGAGCCGGACAGCCAACCTTAATGTTCCTCAATTTTAGTGCAACTACTAAAGAAGAACTTGCCAGCTCACGAGAGCATGTACTTCTGGCTAGCTAAATGATGCAATCTTTGCTTCATTTCAGGTGAACTGCAGAAAAGGCGCATGAATTGAATCATGGAACTCCAGGCAGGCCTCATCCGAGTGGAGCTGCAGGTTGAGTTCAAGGAGGCCACTATTAAAGTGAAATCATGCTCTTCTTGTTTGTGCTGTGCAAACAGGAATACTCAACTACAGATGTTGTGATGGTCAAGAGCATTCGCCAAGTTCTTCGGTTGTATGACATGCCTAGCCAAGATGGATTTAATCCCGATATTCACTTTATCAAAAGTCTCTAATGGGTTGGTTCTGAATCTTGCAAGCTGGGAATCAATGAGATGTGTAGGCATCTTTGTTGTACTTATTATTTGAATCTTATTTGTTGGTTCTGAATCTTGCAAGCTGGGAATCAATGAGATGTGTAGGCATCTTTGTTGTACTTATTATTTGGATCTTATTTGTTGGTTCTGAATCTTGCAAGCTGGGAATCAATGAGATATGTAGGCATCTTTGTTGTACTTATTATTTGGATCTTATTTGTTGGTTCTGAATCTTGCAAGCTGGGAAACACGGCATGATGATCCAGAGGACAACAACCATAACAAATAGTTCAAAGTTGGTAGTATTATCTTTGTGAAAGTGCGACAAATGTGCTGATCATGTGCGTCCTGAGAATAATAATTCTAATTGTTGTGCATGTTGATCCTGTGGCACTGATAGAACGAGCCAATGCATTGCTTGTTTTAAGTATAAATTTCTATTAAAGCTAATTAAATTTAAGTAAAGTGACCACTAACTCCTGTTATTACAGTACCAATACAGACCCGCTGGTGAACCGACGTGTGGTCGGAGTAGGTTTCTTAATGGAGGCGTTTGAATGCGCCGAGGGTGCATATTCTGCTGGGCGTGCAGCGGACGAGGGAGGGGTAGTAACTATTGTCGCATGTACACACTCAGTTTACTGTTGAATCCAGTTCCCCAAGAGCGAAAAACGAACTGTTGCTGCCGCCTACACACTCGTTCACTTGAAAAGACACCAATGGCGATCCGAGGGGTGAGCCTACTGGATATGGACTTCGGCAAGGAATTCCCCTTTGAGTTCGCCGTTCAGTCCTATGGCTGCACCAAGTTGAATGTGATGTACACCAACGATCCAGACTCGGTGAAGCTCTGCCTCGCCGAGTTCAAGGAGTACCTACAGGACAAGAAAGCACAAGGTTGCAGGACTAGACCTTGTGCCCATCCATTCGTCTCCTGACAGGGACCAACAGATCGCCGTTGCCCAGGTATGTGTGCGGGACGTCATCCTCCGCCTTGGTGCTCTAGCCACGGAACTGCCGTCTGTCGTTCCCAACATGGTTAGCAGAACAAGAGGAATCGGGAGACAATTGTTCGTCGAGAGGCTGACAGTCCCGGGCCCACCAGGTCCATGGCCTAGGTTTTGTTGTTTAACATGGGCAGCCCACGACATGTTTCAACATTTTTTGGATCCAGCAGGTATCAAGCGGCCTCTGGGCCTCCCAACCTAGCTTGTCTATAACATCAGCAACCCAAGTTATGTTTGTTTTTTCAAGACGACGCACAACTCAGTTCTATTTTTCTATAAGAATGCAAAACTGAACCTGTTTTCTATAAGAATGCAAAGTTGAACCTATATTTATATATTATTTTATTCCATATATATATATCATATATATATATATATTAGAAACAACATAAGTTTCCGTTAAACGTGTCGTTCGTCCAACCATTTTATAGACCTTCCCACTTCCTTTATTTTTCGTTTTCATTAATCCTATATCTGAATTTTCTCCCACTTTGTTTTTCGATGTAAACTGAGTTTTCTCCCAGTACTTTTCCCTAGAACCAACTCAACTGTCCCACGTCTAGCCTAAAAAATAATAATACCCCATGTACTATTAACTCATCAAATTTAAATGATATTTTATTTCGTAAGTTGAAAGTTCTTACAAAATAATACTAATAATTGTTGATATATAACTTGGCAAGTTAACTCCTAGTGATTGCATACATAAGCTTGCAAAGATTTTACTGACCAATGCAGTAATAGACGTGCAATCATGTGTTTATGTTTTTATAATATTTCTCCGTGCAGCAAACATTATATTTTCACCGAGCCCAGCAAGTCCGTTGATTTCGAGAAAAATGCAAATGGGCTTTATATTCTACCATATATATAAATGGGCTGCATAGATGCTACATCATTGTTTCACCCAGCCCACCAGATGGACTAAAAAAACAAATGGACTGGCTGACATGTGGGCCAGTAGGTCGAAGCCTAAGAAGGCGTTGGATTTACATCCAACGGCCGGCATTCTTCTTGAATCTCTCGTCTTCTTCCCTCAGTGCTGCCGGGACCGCCTGCTTTAGCCTTCGGCGTCCAGCGGCGTTGTTTTGCGCTCCTCAGCGAAACGCTACCCCGTCGACGGCCAGGCCATCCCTCCACTCCGCACCTCCTGTTATTCTCTGCCGAGTGTAGGCCCACCCCGCACCCGAACCAGTCAAGTTTCCCACTCCTCTCCGTCTGCGACACCACTGTCGCATCTTCCCCATCTCCGGGTCGTTCCAGTCTGGGGCCTCGCCGTCGTCCATCGCCTCGGTGCGCTCGGCACGGCGTGATCAACGTACGAGAGTCATCAGAAGAGGGCTATACGTGGAGAGCCTAACGGCTGGGACCCACGAGGTCCATGGTCGCACGCAAGGAAACTTCCTCCTTATTACGCACTGTACGTGGACTGTACGTGGGAAGGGCTCTTGTATTTCATGAAAAAAATGTTCCCCCCGCTGACAGGTCGGACCCACCAGCTATATCTTCGCACGCAAGGAAGTGCCTCCTTATTACGCACAAAAAAATGAATACCCCCCTGCTAGCTGGGACCCACCATAGTGGGTGGCTGACTTGTGGGCCTACTAAGTTGACGGGGACGGAGGGCTTTGTCAACTTAGTCAATATGAACGATTCTAGCTCCAGTGACCGTATGATGTCCATCCAACGACCATAGTGCTTCTTCAACCTCTGGTCTTCTTGCTCCAGCCGCCCAAAGCAGCGCCGGTCGTGCCGCGTGCTCCTGCCTCGCGTGGCCGGCTGTGATGCCGCGGAGGCCTCACCGCCCCCTACTACTCCCACCGCTAGCCAGGGCATCCCTCTACTCACCCACACCCCCTGTTGTTCTGCGGCAACGGCAGCCTCACGCCGGAGCCGAACCAGTGAACCCTCGTACTCCTCTCCGTGTGGGCAACCACTGCCGCGTCTTCCCCGGCTCCGCGTCGTCCCCTTCCTAGGCCTCGCCGTCGTCCACCGCCTTGGTGCTCTCGGCGCGGCGTGGTCAATGTGGTCAACGATTCGGAAGAGTACTGCACGTGGAGAGGCTGACAGCTGGGTCCACGGCCACAGCCCAGTTTTTTTGTGATTTGCCAAGTAAGTCGCTTTGTCAGGCCTGTTGGGTTGCAAATCTTTCAAGACGAGGAGAGCTTCATTCGGCTGGCCGAGAAAATGGCCTATCAGTACTGAGAAATGGGTTGTACATTTTTAAAACACATCAAACCGGCAATTAGTTTCAAATTTCTTTTTTTCTTTTCGAGATTTTAAATTGCATTGATTTTTATGCGTGGACAATTTGTTGGATTTTATATTGATATGTATTTATTTTTAAAATCAGTTTGAACGTGACTCGAAATTTCGGGATTAAAGAGTTCGGACCGCACTGAAATATGCAAAATTTTGTATAATTTTTTAACCGTGGCCACAATATGGGCTGTAATGCTAACAAATAGAATACGAGCTCCAAAAAAAACCTTAAAAATTAGCAAATGGGCTGTAAATTATTAGAAATAATTGCAGATGGGCTGTATGCTGTTTTCCACAAATTTGAGGCTTTCCTAAGAAAAGGTTGACGCACAAGAAGTGACTATTGGATGTCCATCCAACGGCCGTCGTGCTTCTTCAATCTCCGCTCTTCCTGCTCCAGCCGCTCAAACAAGCGCCAGCGGGACTGCCTGCTCCCTCCTCCCTGCGGCCGGCTGTGCTGCCACGCAAGCCTCACCGCCCCACCTACTCCCATCGCTGGCCTAGCCATCCCTCTACTCACCCACACCTGCTGTTATTCTCCGGCAACAGCGGACGAACCAGTAAACCCTCGTACAGTCGTACTCCCCTCCGGGTGGGAAACAACTGTCGACTCTTCCCTGGCTCCGTGTCGTTCCCTTCCCAGGCCTCGCCGTCGTCCACCGCCCTGGTGCTCTCGGCGCGGCCTGGTCAATGTGGTCAACGACCGAAATGCATCTGAAGTGGACTATGCGTGGAGAGGCTGACAGCTGGGTCCACGGCCGCACGCAAGGAAATGCCTCCTTATTATGCACAAAATAATGATTCCTCCACCTGACATCTGGGACCCACCGAAAGGGCCTCTGTATTTCGCGAAAAAAATGTTACCGCCGCTGACAGCTCGGACCCACCAGCTATATCTTCGCACGCAAGGAAGTGCCTCCTTATTACGCACAAAAAATGAATACTCCCCTGCTAGGTGGGACCCAGTATAGTGGGGGGCTGACTTGTGGGCCTACTAAGTTGACGGGGACGGAGGGCTTTGTCGACTTAGTCAATATGCACGATTCTAGCTCCATTGACCATATGATGTCCATCCAACGGCCGTAGTGCTTCTTCAACCTCTGGTCTTCTTGCTCCAGCCGCCCAAACCAGCGCCGGTCGTGCCTCGTTCTCCTGCCTCTCGTGGCCGGCTGTGATGCCGCGGAGGCCTCACCGCCCCCTACTACTCCCACCGCTGGCCAGGCCATCCCTCGACTCACCCACACCCCCTGTAATTCTGCGGCGACGGCAGCTTCACACCGCAGCTGAACCAGTGAACCCTCGCACTCCTCTGTCGGCGTTCTGGGAACGGGGGTCCCCAGACTTGCCTACCTGCGGCCCATGGCATGGCTATGCTAGCAGGCCGTATGACCCATCTTCATCGACAAGGCGTTCAAGACCCTCGCGAGGGGCCAAGCCTCGCGGGGCGGACGACGCAAGACCTCCTCAGGAGCAGCCACGCTCGGCAGGCTCACGAGGGGCGGAGAGATCAAGGCAAGGCAAACCTCGCGAGGACTTCGTGACGTGAGCCATGACGATCAACATTAGGCGGGCGCCAGGCGGGCGCCAGCGCATGCAGCGTCCTTGTTTCCTCTTTGGTGCCAAGGAGGTAGGCGGAGGCACGGAGTACCGAGGCGTCAAGCAAAGGTTTCCATATCAGTGCAACGAGACCAAGACCATGAGGCCAGCAGGACGGAGGTCACCATGGAGCCCAAGACGGCGTCACGACCAAAGAGTTTTGCAGGCGAAGACCACTTTTGTCAGGATAGCTTGTACTAGCTGTCCCCTTTCAAATTGGCCGCCGTTGTTGGCTCCCTTCCCGCTCAATATTTGGGAAGAGGACCAGGGCCTATATAAGTAGAACTGGCCACCACAATAGGGGCATCTCATCAGATCTAGAGCCGATCCCTAGCAACACACCAAACACAAGAACACCTCAACCTCAGGAGGTAGTGCTTCCCCTTGTACTGTTCATCATCAGCCCAAGAGGCAATCCACCACCACCACACTGGAGTAGGGTATTACACCACAACGGTGGCCCGAACCAGTATAAATCTCGTGTCTTTCTGTGTTGCGAGTTCGTCGAGTTGTCCGCGAGATCTAGAGAGCTAGGGCGTGGATCGGTAGGAGGGAAAGAACTTCGTGTGCACCCCAGAGTTCGAACCGTAAGGGTTTTGCCGGAACCCGAGATCCGACATTCTGGTGCGCCAGGTAGGGGTGCGCCGTAGCTTCCCTTCCGTCGATCGGCTCTTCGTCGCTCCGTCGTCTCCATGGCGGACGCTCGTCACGCTCGAGCTGAGCACTGGGCTGCCCTCACCGCCCGCGTTGCTCAGAGGGTCCCGTCGGCGGGCCACCTCGTCGTTCTCCGTCTCCTGCCGCCAACACCGCCACCGGCCCAGCGGGGAACGAGCAGCAAACATCCTCGCCGCACCCATCGGTGCGGCAGGACGGCCGCACCGCCACTCCATCGCTGACCCCGGCCGGTTCCTCGTCCCATGCACGTCATGCTCCCATGGATGCGCGGGCCGCGCTCCTCACGGCGAATGAGCTCCTGCGCTACCGCCCGGTCGACGACCTCTACAAGGACTGGCTCAACCGTGTCGCCGAGCTCGTCTGCGCCGCAGGGGGCTCCCCGGCGCCGTGCCTCTCTCTGCCTCACCCTCCGCCAGCCACCGGCGACGTGGCTCATGGAGCGCCTCCACCACCTCTGCCCCAAGACAGTGCCCTGGCGCCAAGGTGCACGGCCCCCTGGCGCGACCCACCACGCCCGGTGCCCGCGCGCGAAGAGAGAAGCTGCCAAGAAATTCCTCGGCCGCGAGAAGCTGCACCAGCGCTCCCCGCGCTGCCTCACCAAGACCGCGCGCTACCTGCGGTGGCGGCGCGCGGACCTCATCAAGACAAAGCTCCACCTTCGAGACGGGCCTTGGCGACCACGGCCGGCTGTCGCGCCTTCACCCCCGAGCTGCGTAGCGTCACCTGGTCGGGCAAGTTCAAGCCAGATTTGCCGCTCGCTACGACGGCACCCCCGACCCCGCGGAGTTCCTCTAGCTCTATGAGCTGAGCATCGAAGCAGCCAACGGTGACAAGAAAGTCATGGCGAACTGGTTTCCCATGGCTCTCAAGGATGGCGCCCACTCTTGGCGCCTGAACCTGCCATCGGGCTCGATCTCCTCCTGGGCACCCGCGACCGCCCGCCGGCCGCAGGCGACCTGCGCCGCATCAAGCAACAACTAGGAGAGACCCTCCAGAAGTACATCCAGTGCTTCAACAACACTCGTCTCAAGATCCCCAAGGTTACGGACGAGGCCATCATCTCCGCGTTCTCCGACGGCGTCCGTGACGTTAAGATGAAGGAGGAGCTAGCTATCCACGAGGAGCTGTGCACGTCTCAGGAGTTGTTCAACCTATCGATCAAGTGCGCAAGAGATGAGGAGGGGCGCCTCTCCCTCCTCGAGCTGCCAGCTGCGGGCGCAGAGGAGAAGAAGGCCAAGGCCAAGGACGTGAAGCGCAAGGAAGCAGTTGTGCTCGCGGCGGAGCCCGACACCAAGCAAGGCAGAGATCCGCCTGAGTCATCCAAGAACAGCCGGCCATTCTGCGCCTTCCACAACCTGAACACCCACAACACCAGTGACAGTCAAGAGCTTAGAGCCATTCACGAAGGACGCTTCGGTCGACGCCCCGAACGCAGCAACCGGGGCTACGGCCGAGGAGGAGGACGCGGTGGCGGACGCTGGGATAACCGTGGCCCGCGCCAGGAGTGGCGCGACCATCCTCGGGAGGGCCGCTGGCAGGATCATCGTCGCGGGGGCACTTGGAGAGACCAGCCTCGTGAGGTTCGCCCTAAGGTCAACGCCGGTCTTCCCCCGCTGCCGCCACCGCCAAGAAGGAACGACGACCACCATCAACACGAGAGGGTTGGGGGCTTCCAAGAGGCGCGTGCTATCGCTTGCATCTTGGGCGGAGCCCAGGCCCCAGCCTCGCAGCGCATCTTCAAACAGTTTGCTCGTGAAGTGAATGCAGTCCTCCCCAAGCTCGAGGCCACGCGCCCGCGCAGGTGGTCCCAGTGCGCCATCACCTTCAACTCGGCAGATCAGCTCAAGTGCGCAGCCACCGCTGGCGCCCTCCTGATGCTTTGTTCACCAGTTATCAGCAACGTGCAAGTCACCAAGACCCTCATCGACGGCGGCGCAGGGCTCAACGTCCTGTCCGTCGACACGTTCGACAACCTCAAAGTGTTGTATGATCAGCTTCAGCCTACCAAGCCTTTCTCAGGAGTGACCGACGGTTCCACCACGCCGATAGGGCAGGTTTGCCTCCCTGTCACCTTCGGAGAACGCAAGAATTACCGCACCGAGCTCATCGACTTCGATGTCGCGCACATCCGTCTGCCGTACAACACCATCCTCGGGTATCCTGCCCTGGCCAAGTTCATGGCCGTCACCCACCACGGCTACAACGTCCTCAAGATGCCGGGAAGCGACAAAATCATCACGGTCCCATGTGAAGAGAGAGATGCGGTGTGCTCCCTTGAGCGCGCCTTCCAAGCTGCAGCAATCGACGACCCCGATAGCAAGGGAGACGGTCCTCTAGAGGCCATCCCCAAGAAGAAGCAGCTACGCCGTGCCAGACCTCAGGAGGGTGGCATCGCGGCTGGAACCTCGTCAGGATCAGCGCCCGCTCCAGGGCGCCTCCCTCCATCGCATAGGAAGGCGCGACCTCCTCGGGCAGGGCTCGGGGGATCTCTTCTAGAGGGCCTCGGACCTTGCCAACATCACGAGGGAGGCGCTTGGGCACCACCTGGAGGCGTGCTTCGCGGCACGCTTCCCTCAGGAGAACACAGGGCAAGGAACGCCCACCGTGCAAGAGTTCATCACCAAGACCACTCATGAACTGCAGGACGCAAGGGCTATGCGCGGCGACCGCGCTCATGAAGCGCAGCTCCCCATCCAAGCGAGGATGCCGGGCTGCGCGTCTACATCGATGTTCCAGGGCTCAACAGAGCCGCTTCTTAGGAGCTCTTCTAGCCTTCACGCGTGGGACACTGCGAGCGACTGCCGCACAGCTACGTTCGCATGCCTTTTGGCTTGCCGAGCGTGTCGTACGTTTACCAGCGCAACCTACGGAGCATCCTGGCGGCTCAGGAGGCCAGGCGCCGTGCCATCCTGGCGGAGATGGAGACGGTCCTCCAGGAATCACCCGAGCCCCCAGAGCCTCCTGAGGCTCAGGGCCCTGGTGGCTCGTGAGGAGCTACCCCTTCGTTGCATGCCTTCGGCTGCCTCAACTCTCCTTCGTCGACAGAACCAGGTGACATTTTCAAAGTTCATTTAGCTGGGAGCGCCCCTCGGGCTGCATTAATCCCAGGCCGCGTGGGTCCGTCCCTGTGGCGTGTATCCTTTTCTTATGTATTTAGCTTACCTTGCTGGGGGCGCCCCTCGGGCTGCATTATCCCCAAGCCGCTCGGGCCTGAACCAGTGGCATGTATCTCCCTTGCATTTGCTTAAGCCTGCTGCTCTCATGTTTCATCTACCTATGATTGTCACCTTCCCGATTACCACCTGCTCGATCGTCACCTCCCACGAGGCCTCCTCACACCGGCACGGTGCTGGTGCATGGGTCCGTCCTTACCACGCCAACAAACCTGAGCGGTCGAGCTCTGGCTCGCGGCACGCCCCGCGCACATCGCCTCACTAGGTCCTCAGTGCCCTCATTTCCTCGTGGAGCAGCCAGGGGCAGGCTGGCAACCATAACGGCAAGACCGTGTTTCTCCTTGTGCTGGATCGCAGGGATCTCATGAAGAGGGTAGCAGGCAGCACCACAAGCTTCCTTTCCTCTCGTACGATCCGCTTGTGCGTTAAAAGGGGGGCTCCTGAGCATCGCGACTCAGGAGCTCTTACTGGCTCTCCAGCCCTCACCCCTGGCCTTGACCACGGCATCGCGATCTGGCATGCCAGAGGCAGCTGAGCTCGCTCGAGGGCCGGGACCTGAGGACGTAGAGCACGAAGGAGAGTATGTGAGAATGGGAGACTCGTATGGGCCCGGCCTGGCTACGCTGCGGGTGTTTGCGCACATGCCTGGCGCATCGCGAAGAATCGACCCCGAACTACCAAGATAAGTCTCGCGCTCAAATTGGCTAATCATTGGAGCCTAGGGGACACCCTCGTCGCAGCCCTGTCGCGGCCACGTCGCCTCCCTTTCTTATCTTGCCATAGCTGCTTGAGCGTTAAAGGGGACCTCTTGAGCATCGCGCCTCAGGGGCTCTTACTGGACCTCGGGCCGCTCACCTCCTCGCCTTGACCACGGCACGCGACCTGTCATACCAGCGACGGCTGCAGCCTGCCTGGGGACCGGGACCTGTCAGCGTAGAGCAACAAGCTACCGAGAGGTTGGAAAGGGGAGACTGAGCCTTAACAGGACATGCATTCGCATATTTTCATAATAAGGAAGATATACACAAAAAGACATTATAGATCCTTACACGCCCCCGCGGGGCATTTCTTGATTCCTCGCAGGGAACAAAAGACGAGAACCTAGTAGAATCTTATCTAC
>NC_057808.1:131248837-131260288 GCF_018294505.1 Triticum aestivum
GGCGCCAACCTCATCCCGATCAGCGATGACGGCGGCCAGACGTTGCGGCCCCACTCCGAGCACGGCGAGAGCTCGAGGGCACGTAGCTATCGCCTCTTGTATCCAGAGTCTCGTAGAGCTCAGGAGAGCCACTGGACTCCCAAGAGTCACTGCTACTGGAGTAGCCGCGAGCGGGGCATGCCTCACTTTGGCACTCCCCTTCGGGGCAGCACTCCAAGCGGCGACCCTCCGCGTCAAAGACCTTGAAGAATAGCGTGGAGGCGCCGTCGTACTCGAAGTGGATCGCGAGGGCGCAGTCTGTGCGGCAAACCCGCCCGACCTCGCCCCAGCCGCGGGTCATGAAGATCTTGCCAGTAGAGACTGCTTCAACCTCTGCTCCGGTCGGAGCGTCGCAGTCGGTATGCTGCAACCAGAGCTCGAGAGGCCCCCTCGGCGGCATCACGTCGGAGAAGAAGCGCGGGAAGCGGATCTAGGAACTTGGGGGCATCGCTGCCCACAGCACGAGCTCGCATGAGGATTCCGCGGCATAGACTCCAAGAGCGACGGCGCTCGTCGCCGCAGCACGTCGTCCTTCGCCACGGTGCGCGCGCCGACGCTCATTGCTCCTTCCTCCCGAGCCCCCAGCTCGGGCGTACAAGGGCAGCGGGTACCCAGGAGGAGGCCGCTCGTACCAAGGCCTTGTCACCACCTGCAACACCGCGGCATCACGGCGGTGAACTGACCTCTTCTTTGGCTTTGGCCGACGCGTCGAGGGGAATCTTTCCCTTCTCGTCAGCTGAGAATCTCCGGATCGGCGCCATTGAAGTTGTTGCTAGCAGTGGAGCAGAGGAGGAAGAAGCAAGCGCGCAAGGAAGAGATGGGCGACGGGGGCTCTGCCCCTCCCCATTTATAGCGAAAGAAGGCCAACCAGGGCCCCCCACGATCACATGTAATGATGGTTTTCCTTGCATGTCACAGGAACTTGTCAAGTTGAGCAGTTGCCGAGGCAGCGTGGGGAAGCGGAGACACCCATGTCCAATCAATGGCCACGCGTCGACCAAGGCCGCAGGCTTTTGGGGCCCGCGGCGCTTAGCGCTTGACCTTTGGCTTCGCCTCGAAGCCAAGCCCAAGCGCGCCTTGGGCCCGGGGGCTACTATCGACATTCTGGGAACCAGGGTCCCCAGGCTTGCCTGCCTGTGGCACACGGCGTGGCTATGCTAGCAGGCCGTACTCCCATCTTCATCGACAAGGCGTTCAAGACCCTCGCGAGGGGCCAAGCCTCGCGGGGCGGACGACGCAAGACCTCCTCAGGAGCGGCCACGCTCGGCAGGCTCACGAGGGGCGGAGAGATCAAGGCAAGGCAAACCTCGCGAGGACTTCATGATGTGAGCCATGACGATCGACACCAGGCGGGCGCCAGCGTGCGCAGCGTCCTTGTTTCCTCTTTGGTGCCAAGGAGGTAGGCGCAGGCACGGAGTACCGAGGCATCAAGCAAAGGTTTCCATATCAGTGCAACAAGACCAAGACCATGAGGCCAGCAGGACGGAGGTCACCATGGAGCCCAAGACGGCGTCACCACGAGAGCCTTTTGCAGGCGAAGACCGCTTTTGTCAGGATAGCTTGTACTAGCTGTCCCCTTTCAAATTGGCCGCCGTTGTTGGCTCCCTTCCCACTCAATATTTGGGAAGAGGACCATGGCCTATATAAGTAGAACTAGCCACCACAGTAGGGGCATCTCATCAGATCTAGAGCCAATACCTAGCCACACACCAAACACAAGAACACCTCAACCTCGGGAGGTAGTTCTTCCCCTTGTATTGTTCATCATCAGCCCAAGAGGCAATCCACCACCACCACACTGGAGTAGGGTATTATACCACAACGGTGGCCCGAACCATTATAAATATCGTGTCTTTCTGTGTTGCGAGTTCGTCGAGTTGTCCGCGAGATCTAGAGAGCTAGGGCGTGGATCGGTAGGAGGGAAAGAACTTTTCGCGCACCCTAGAGTTCGAACCTTAAGGGTTTTGTCAGAACCCGAGATCCGACATCCTCTCTGTCGGGTGGTAGGTACGACATATGCCAACGGGTAGCTTATCATTGTGGGTGCCAATAAGAGGTCGCCGGTGCCTGGAAACGGGATGAGGCGAAGACATGCACGCCGGCGAATCTTACCCAGGTTTGGGGCTCTCCGAGGAGATAACACCCCTAGTCCTGCTCTGCGGGGTCTCCGCATGATCACTAGATCAGGAAAAGTAGCTACAATCGCTCCTAGAGCTGTGGGGTTCAAGGGAGAAGAAGAACAAGGCTAGCTCTTGCTTCTCTCTCTCTATGGTGTGTGTGCTGTGCTCAGAAGCCAACCCTTTGCATGGGTGCCCCGGGGGGTTTATATAGGCCTACCCCCCGGGGGTACAATCGTAATCCGGCTGGGCACTGGTCCCAGCCGTCAGTGTCTATGGTCGCCGGCTTCTCCGCCGGCTGTTGGGGCCCGCCGACTGGTGGGTCCCGCCGGCTGCCGGCCTCTTGGTCGACAGGCCGGCCCCACCGCCTACGGTCTTGTCGGCGGCTGCTTACTGTAGACTTGCCCCTGATGACGAGGGCTTCGTTGAGGTAAGCGTGGCTACAGTGGGCCGCCTCGAGGGCTCTCACTGTAGCCTTACCTCGTCTTGTCTCCTTAATGTGGCACATGCTTCGAGGGAGGGGGTAGCCGGCTTCTGGGGGCCGGCTGCGCCCTTGGCCGACTGGGGGAGGCCGGGCCGCCTTCGCGCCTCTCTCTGGCTTAAGGGGCCCGTCGCCCGTGGGCCATACTGGCGTCTGCCGTGGGTGACGTCGAGGCTAGCAAGGCTACAGTGCCGAGCCGGACGGGAGATGGTCCTCCCGTACGGCGTCCTGTGGCCATGCCTGCCTCGGGCTTCGGGGGTAGTGGGCCGCACTATGGCCACACCCCGTCTTGTCACCATTATGTGGCGTAGGTTTGGTGGTTGCGGTCTTGGCCGGCTTCTTGGAGTCGGCGCTCTTTGAGGCCGACTTCTGGGAAGTCGGCATCCTTTACGGCCGGCTTCCTGGAGTCGGCCACCCCGTGGTTATCCTGGGGGGAGGTTGCTGAGGCTGGGTCGCCTTCCATGAGTCGGCTTCAGAGGTAGCCGGCCAGGGAAGGTGGTCCAATGCTTGGAGTGCTTGAAGGCCCAAAGGCCTGATAATTTTTTGGAAGAGCCAGGGGCAGTCGTTTAGGCTACCCGTGGCCATTTACTCCGACAGTAGTCCCCGAAGCTGATTGGGCTTCGAGGTTGGGTAGGAGTTGAGAAGCTCGATCAGCTTCCTATCTTGACAAGTCGGCAGCTGGGAGCCGGCTTTGGTTAGACGCGCCGCCTTGGTCAAAAACTCCGGAGTCGGAGGGCGGGAGCTCGCCAGTGCGCGCTCCGGGCCGCGGGCCGGCCACTTGCCGTCTGCGAACCACGTGGCCTTTCTCGGCCAAAAAGCCTGCCAGCCCACGCGCGCGATGGGACGTCGCCGTAGGGCGGGGGCCCGCCACGTCCACGCCCGGGCCCAGGTGCGGATTCTTTGCAGCCCGAAACCGCGCGCACGTCTCCTTGCGGCCATTTCGGCACGCCTTTAGGGCGTAATAATCGCGAGGCGTGGGGGGAGTGGGTGCAGTTAATCCCACGTCTCACCCCACGTCCGGCCTTCCCGGCTTCACCTCGCGAAGCTATAAGTAGGCGGAGAGGGAGAGCGGCAGGCTCTCGCACGCTCCTCCTCCTTCCACCATCTTCTTCCTCTTGCCGTTTCTTGGAACAGCGCCTCGCCGCCGCGCTCTTCCACTACTCATTCCTCCGCCGCCACGCTCGTTTTCACCATGCCTCCCGCCACGGAGCAATATGGCGGGGATTGGGACGGCTCCAACGTCCACGAGGATCACGTCGAATTCCTCCGCAAGACGCGGCGGCTGCCCAGCGCAGACAAGGTGGAGGTCCGTCTCGCGCCGGCGAAGGAGCTTACGCCGGAGCCGCGGGGGGGCGAGCGGGTGGTCTTCCGCTCGCATTTCTTGCGCGGAATCGGCCTGCCCGTGAGCGCCTTCTTCCGCTCTTGGCTCAAGTTCTACCAGCTCTAGCCGCACCACCTCACCCCGAACGCGGTGGTGCTGCTGTCTACCTTCGTCACCCTGTGCGAAGGCTACCTCGGCGTCCTCCCCACCCTCGAGCTCTGGGGGGAGTTCTTCCAGTCCAAGTTGGGCACGCGCTCGCAGGGCGTGCCAGCTCAGACTGGCGCCTTCATCGTGGTGCGGAGGGTGGCTGCGGACAACCCCTTCCCCATCATCGCGCTGATCCAGTCGGTGAAGCTATGGCAAAAGTCGTATTTCTACGTCAGGAGCATCACCCCGCAGGGCGACTACGTCAACCTGCCGGCTTACGTAGCCGGCCCACCGGCGGGCAGGCGGCCCCAGTGGTCCTACCGGGCCGTGACTCTGACGCCGGCTGGATCCGCAGCCGTCGCCCGAGTGCGAGCGATGACCCAGTCAGAGGGCTTGACGGGGCCCGACTTGCTGGCTGCCTTCGTCACGCGCTGGGTTCTTCCACTCCAGAGCCGCCCTCATCTGATCTGTCAGATGAGCGGCCAGCTCGATCCGAGCCGGATGTGCACCAAGGACATGCCGCACGAGGAGGTTGCCTATATGGTGAACTACCTCGCGAACTGCAAACTCTCCGAAGAGTGGCAGTTCGGCAAGGAGCCATATAGCCGAACCAATCCACCGCCCACGGTATGTTCTCCTTGTCTCTTCTTTTTCTCTTAGCTTTGTCGCCGAGTTCCTTTGGCCGACTCTGACTAGTCGGCTTGTCTTCGACAGAGTCCTCTTCTTCGGCCTGCCAGTGGGTCGGATGCGGAGCGCCGATTCGTCCCCGACCGGGCGCAGCACGACCTGGAGGACCCCGACTTGGGGGCGGCCGCTATGGACGACAACACTGAGCCGGGCGGTGGCCAAGCCGGCGGCGAAGCAGGCAGCTCCGGGCATGGAGTCACCTTCGACGACTGGCCGGATGGCGATGAGGCCGAAGTCGTCCCGCGCCGCTGGCCGGCATCTGGATGCGGCGCGGGTTCCTCCGCTGCGCCGCCTGCTCGGGGCGGCGGGCAAAAGCGTCACGCCGCCCAGGGTTTGTTCAGCGGTCGGACGAAGAAGCCCTGGGGCGGGGCGGCGGCGACCAGGCGGGAGGAGGCGGCCGCGAAGGCGGCTCGCTTCCGCAAGACAGTGAAGCAACCACACACGGTGTCGGCGTAAGTTCGAACTCTTTTGTATACTCTTTTTTCTTTCTTTTCTCTGGTGGTTCCTGAATCCTTGTCTTTTTCTCCAAACAACCAGAGCTCCATTGTCGCTTGAGCGAGCGGCTGCCGCCTCCGTCGTCGAGTCGCCGAGGGGGTCTGGGAGCACCACTTGCCGCGTGGACCCCCCGTGCCGACCTTCAGGAGGCGACAGAACGGAACGCGCGGGAGGCGCGGGAGGAGCGGGAGGCGCGGGAGGCGGAGGCACGGAAGGCGGCCGCCGCCCAGGCGGCGCGGGAGGAGGCGGCGGGGAAGGAGCGCGCCGACGCCGCAGCCAAGGCCCAAGCGGAGGCTGCAGCTACGGCGACGACGGAGGGGGCCTTGTTGGTCACCCCACTGCGCGTCGCAGCGCCTGGGGCCCCGGAGCCCTCGTCAGAAGGAGCCGGCGGCGACCAGCCAGGGCCGGAGAGGGACGACGACGTCGTCATCCTGGAGAGGGCGCTGGTGCCGACCCCGCTGACTGGGGCGGCTCAAGGCGGCCGGCCTGATCTGCCGCCTGCGCAGTCGGCGGGGGGCGAGCCGGCCGCGAGGACTGAACTGGCGGTCCGGATGCCGCCGAGCCGGCGCGCGGGGAAGGCTACGTCAGAGCCACAAAAGGCCGCGTCGGAGCCGCAGCCGGCCGCGGGCTCCAGCTCGTCGGCCCAGGATGTGGAGGTGGCCAGCGCTACCTCGGGGTGGACGCCGGGCGGAGGGACGGCCGTGATGAACGTGGCCGCGCAGGACGTCCGGACCCGGCTCCAGGCCCAGGCTACGGCGCTGAGGCAGTATACCGACGAGTTCCTTGCGACGCGGGCGGCCATCCGGGTTAGTCTTCTTATCTTGCTTCTTCTTGATCTTGATTTCTTCCGTGGGGGCGTGTCAGCGCACCCACTGGGTGTAGTCCCCGAGTTCCGAGTCGGCTGCTGAGCAGGCGGCTTGGAACTTCTTAGTGGATTTGGCTTTGCTATTCTTGATCATACTTCAATGTTCTGTCTATCTTCGTGCAGCCGCCTTCAACTCCCAGGCTCGGGAGCTAACCCAGAAGACCGCCGACCTTACTGAGAGCCGGGGTACGTGCTTTGTTCTTTATCTCACGTGGGGGCACGTCAGCGCACCCACTGGGTGTAGTCCCCGAGATTCGGGCCGACTGCTAAGCAGTCGGGTCGGATCTTCCTTGACGACTTCCTCTTACTGTTCTTTCTTTTTCTGCCGTCTCTGCAGTGGCCAACGCCGGTCTGAGGGCACAGCTAGGAGAGTCTCAGACTGCCCTTCGTGCCAAGGATGCCGAGCTCGCCGCCTTGGTGCAGGAACGCGACCGCCTGGCCAAGAAGTTGGCCGACCAGGAAGAAGGCCACATGGCGGCTCTGAAGGCGGTGCAGGACCGCGAAGCCGCCCTCCTGGCCGAGTACGAGACGGAGGCGGCTGGCTGGGCTGAAGCAAGGCAAACTCTGATCTCTGGCTATGGTCAGATCGAAGATCTGGTTGACGGTAAGCTGCCTACTTCTTCGTCCTTTCTTGCCGTCTGCCGCTTTTGGCTCGTTTTCTGACTTGGTGTTTTCTCTTCTTTCTCTTTCTTTCTTGCACAGAGTATTTCCCTGGCTACTCCACCGCCGCCAACCAGATCATCGAGGTCCGCCGCCAAGCGCGAAGGCAGGCTGGCTTTGAGATTTCACCAAGCGCTGGCCGTTCGCTGGAAGAGCAGCTCTTGGTGATCCAGGCCCGCATCCAGCCGGCTCACCGACTGCTCCGCCGGCTTCAGCGTGCCGGGGCGCAAGTATTGGCCGCCCTCTGGCCCGGCCAAGTGGTTCCTCGCACCCCCAGTCGAACTGCCGACTGGCTGGAGGTGGCAGTCGGCCGCTTCGAAGCCTGGAAGGCCTCGGCGGCTCGGTCCGGCGCCAGGAGGGCGCTGGAGTTCGTCAAGGCCTGGTATCCGGGCCTGAGCCTGGATCAGCTGGCTACCTGGCGGCAGCAAGCCGACACGGAGCTGGAGCCGGCGCGGCCGGCTATCATCCGGCGGGCTTCGGCGATCGCCGACTACACCGACACCAGCGTCTTCGCCCCTGAGGTAGATGACAACGGTGTCGCCCAGCCGGAGGAGTGGTTCGGGCTGAACCCGACAGACGGTGAAGACTCGGCGGGAGAGATCGACTCCAGCGACGAGGGCGAAGAGGAGGAGGAGGAGGGTGAAGATGCCGAGCCGGCTGGTGGAGCAGCCGACCAGCCTCAGCCGGACCGCGCCTCCAGCACCACGTCACGCGCGAGTGCGTCGCCTGCCACTGGCGGTGACCAAGCCAAGACTCGCTAGGCGGCCACTCCTTCAGCCGGCGACGCCGTCTCCACCGACCAGCCTGGCTCCCGCACCATGCCCTAGTCTAGTCTGTCATCTTTTGTTTTCCTGTCTTGTCACTTTTGGAACAATATTCTGTTAAGTCTGCACAATTCCACCCACTAGGGGTGTATTCAAACCATGTCGATTGCCTGCCTGTTGGGGGTTTTATATGTATATATAACTTATGCATGCATTTGGCTTTTCCTTATACTTTGCTCAGGTAGAACTTTTAATATTGCTCAAGGCGGCCAGTCCCCGGGCCGACTAGTCGAACCCGGTGCCCAACAATAAATCAAATGTAATATTACATTAATGCATATGACACTCGTCATTCATAGATAAATAAAGGCAGTCCCCGAGTACTATTTGGGGAGCCTGTTGGTTCGTACTTAACACAAAAGGGTAGCATGATACATACTGCTTTCAACTGTAAAATCTTCTCAGGAGGTTCGCGTTCCATGGTCGCTCCGACTCCTTGCCGGAGTCGTCTCTCTTGCGTGCTCTTGGTTTTTGCGCGTCGATCAGGTAGTAGGAGTCATTGCCTAGTGCCTTGCTGATGACGAAGGGGCCTTCCCAAGGGGCCGAGAGCTTGTGCTGGCCGGCTGTTCGCTGGATCAGCCGGAGCACAAGGTCGCCCTCTTGGAAGGATCTTGGCTTGACCTTACGGTTGTGGTAGCGGCGCAGCCCTTGCTGGTAGATGGCAGACCGGCTGAGTGCTAACAGCCGGCCTTCTTCCAGTAGGTCGACGCCGTCTTCTCTTGCTTCCTTGGCCTCCGCCTCCATGTACATGGTGACCCGAGGCGAGTCGAACTCGATGTCTGTTGGGATGAAAGCCTCGGCACCATATACTTGAGGCTGCGTGGTGGCCGCATTCGCCTTGGTGGATATCCTTGATGATTGCCACTCCTTGTTCTGGCTCGACACAACGCTGGAAGACTCCAGTGACGCTGCGCTTCACAAACTCTCTGTTGATTATTGCATATGCTGCGGCTCGTCGTTGCACTAGTCTTGCCGAGATCTCATCAGCCGGTAGCTCTCTGCTGACTAGGAACTTGAGGACGGGCTGGGCCCATGATGGAGCTGTGACTGCTTCTTCTATTAGTGTAGCCACCATGACTCGGGTGGGTGGGTTGGGTGGCGTGGAATTGGAGTCGGCCACCGCTTCTTGTGTCGTTGCAGTCCCCGGGCCAACTGCTGCAGTCCCCGGGCCGGGTTCTGAAGTCCCCGGGCCGGGTGCGACTACGGCAGTCCCCGGGCCAGTTGTCGAAGTCCCCGTGCCGCCTGCGGGGTTCCTCTAGTCGGATCCGGCTGCATCTGGCGCAGGCGGTACGAAGATAGAGTCCGACTCTGGAGACGGCTTGATGGACGGCTTGAGGAGGCGCTGGAGGGAGACGCCAGTCGGTATGGCTTGTCGGGTGGAGCCGATCCGTGCTAGGGCATCTGCTTGGTCATTGTCGGCCCTTGGCACGTGAAGGAACTCGCACCCTTCGAAGTATCCGCTGATCTGCTGGACGAGGAATCGATAGCTTGCCATGTTCGCATCCTTGGCGTCCCAGTCGCCAGACGACTGCTGGACCACCAAGTCTGAGTCGCCGTAACACAGGATCCGGCGTATGCCGAGCTCTTTGGCTAGCCGGAGCCCATGTACGAGCGCCTCGTATTCGGCTACGTTGTTGGAGGCGGCGAAGTGGATCTGCAGTGTGTACTTGAGCTTGTCGCCTTTGGGAGAGGTGAGGACGATGCCGGCTGCCAAGCCGGTGCGCATCTTGGACCCGCCAAAGTGCATCCGCCAATGGGTAGAGTCGGGAGCCGGCGGTAGGTATTGGGTCTCGGCCCAGTCGACGAGGAAGTCGGCCAACGCTTGGGACTTGATGGCGGTGCGGGGTTGGTAGAAGATCGTGTAGCGCGCCAGTGCAATAGCCCATTTAGCCACCCGGCCGGATGCATCCCGGCTGCCTATGATCTCGGCGAGCGGGGCGGTGCACACGACCGTGATGGGGTGTTCTTGGAAGTAGGGCTTCAGTTTGTTGGCGGCGAAGTATACCCCATAGCACATGTTTTGGTAGTGCGGGTAGTTCTGCTTTGAGCTGGATAGCACTTCGCTTAGGTAGTACACCGGCCTCTGGACTAGCTGGGCTCGGCCTTCTTCCGGGCGCTGACCCGTACGGCGTCCTGTGGCCATGCCTGCCTCGGGCTTCGGGGGTAGTGGGCCGCACTGTGGCCACACCCCGTCTTGTCACCGTTATGTGGCGTAGCTTTGGTGGTTGCGGTCTTGGGCGGCTTCTTGGAGTCGGCGCTCTTCGAGGCCGGCTTCTGGGAAGTCGGCATCCTTTACGGCCGGCTTCCTGGAGTCGGCCACCCCGTGGTTATCCTGGGGGGGAGGTTGCTGAGGCTGGGTCGCCTTCCGTGAGTTGGCTTCAGAGGTAGCCGGCCAGGGAAGGTGGTCCAATGCTTCGAGTGCTTGAAGGCCCAAAGGCCTGATAATTTTTTGGAAGAGCCAGGGGCAGTCGGTTAGGCTACCCGTGGCCATTTACTCCGACACTCTCCGCATGGGCATCCACTGCCGCGTCCTCCCTGGCTCCGCGTCGTCCCCTTCCTAGGCCTTGCCGTCGTCCACCGCCTTGGTGCTCTCGGCGCGGCGTGGTCAATGTGGTCAACGACCGACTTCCATCGGAAGAGTACTGTACGTGGAGAGGCTGACAGCTGGGTCCACGGCCGTAGCAAGGAAGTGCCTCCTCATTACGCGCAAAATAAATATTCCTCCACCTGACAGCGGGGACCCACCGGACGGGCCACCGTATTTCGCAAAAAAACCTTTCCCCCTGACTGTCGGGACCCACCAGCTACATCTTCGCACGCAAGGAAGTGTGTCCGGGCAAAAAACAAAACGATTCACCCCCCCTGACTGCCTGGACCCACCAGCTACATCTTCGCACGCAAGGAAGTGCCTGACAGTCTAGACCCACCTGGTCGAAGCGTACGTAGCGTTGTCATTCCGGTCGCGAACGTGTACGTACATACTGGTCGATGTAGAGGCGCACATGTGTCGTAGTAGAGGGGCGCACGTAGCATGTATATGTACGTATAGCGGCCAGGGTGCAAGAAAGTAAATACGACCACGTACGTACATACGCGCGGGGTCTCTAACGCCTACGCGCGCGTACGTACGGCCAGGGCTCGTGTACATGGTTGGGTCGGAATGGAGAAATAGTGTCGTCGTCGTGTTCATGGGGAGCCAACCGGCTGGGTCGGAATGGAATGCGTCGTCGTGTTCATCAGGAGAGCTTGGATGGAACAGCCGATGGAAACGAGGCCTAGCATACCACAGAACAGAGGAAACGGCCTTGTGTTCGACCGGCCACGTTCAAAACGGGGTCCTGTTCATCGGGAGGGATCTGGCGTACTGCAAAACGGAGGAAACAGACCTCCTACGGTCGAAACGGGGGTCCTGTTGATCGGGAGGGGTGTGGCGTACCGCAAAACGGAGGAAACGGACTTGTGTTGGAGCGCTACGGTCGAAACGGGGGTCTTGTTCATCGGGAGGGGTGTGGTGTACCGCAAAACGGGACTCCACGGGATACTGTTCATCTCCACCGTCGACCCCCTCCAGCCTCCACGGGCTACTGTTCATCCACCGTCGACCTCCTCCAGCCTCCACCTGCGACTGTTCATCCACGGGCTCCTGTTCATCCAGCCTCCACCGCGTGCTACTCCACCGGCTACTGTTCAACTAGCTCTCTCCACGGGCTCCTGTTCAACCACCCCTCCACGGGCTACTGTTCATCCAGCCCTCCATCATCTACTATTCATCCTGCCCTCCACGGGGTGGTCATGTTCATCCTGCCCTCCACGGG
>NC_057808.1:131260650-131298216 GCF_018294505.1 Triticum aestivum
CTCACTTTCATCCAGAGGCAGCATCGATCGGCTTCAGTTAGCAGCAGTAGCGAAGGAATCGCTCGATCGGGTTCAGTTAACAGCCATCGATCGATCGCTCGGGTTCAGTAACACGTAGCCTGCAGTGCAATCGCTCGGGTTCCCTTAGATCCCAACGCCTCGCTCGGGTTCAGTTAGATCCCAATGCCTCGCACCCACGCGCGTGCGTGTACGAGAGAAACGCGCATCGCTCGGCCCCGACCACCCACCGTAACCGGGAACACCCCGATATTTTCCTCGCCCTCGCTTCTACCATGGTTTTTTCTATCATGGATGGCCCAAAGGATGTCATGCAGCTACGTCTCCGGCCCGCCCAGGACGAAAAGCCCATTTTCTGTCATGATTATTTGTCATCGAAGAAGGACCCCACCACATCTATGATGATACCGGGTTTTGTCACAATTATCGTCATAGAAGTGTCATAAGTATGACAGAAAATATTTTCGTTCGGCCCAAAATGTCATGGATGTGTCTTTTTTGTAGTGCTTGTATCCGGAATTTGAGCTGCCGCCGCCAAAGCCGGGCCCCTGTGAGCCGGATCCTGACCCGCCGGGCGGGCCATTGTTACCACCATGATTATGAGATAAACTAGAAATTTGTACTCTTTCATGATGAAATAGTCCTACCAAGCATGAGTCGAAGGTTGGCCGGGTAGACTATGCTTTGGGCAAGGATCATTAACCAGTGGTTCCAGGTTAAATTTTGCTCCTCCAAGCTTACCCTTACGACGTTGATTTTTATGTTCAGCATTGGTGTTAGCCAAAAAATCTGAGCCGCCATCTGCCGATTTGCATTTACCACTGTTGCCGTGATTATGTCCTGTCATATTCTGCTGCTGACCTTTACCATTGTCGTTCTTCTTTCCCGTGTTGGTTTTTCCTCATCAGACCCAAGGTCCTTTATGTTGTTTGAGTCGGCATATTTGATGAGAGCCGCCATGAGCTCTCCCATGTCATTGCAGTGACGTTTAAGCTGCCCCAACTTTTGCTTGAGGGGTGGGAAGTGGCAATTCTTCTCTAAAATCAGAATAGCAGATCCGGCTATAATGCTATCCGATGAGTGGATAATAGCCGAAACTCGGCGAACCCAGTGATGAGCCGACTCATCCTCGCGCTGTACACAAGCATCTAGATCAATAATCGACAGAGGCTTCTTACACGTGTCTTTAAAATTCTGAATAAAGCGCGCCTTCAACTCAGCCCATAAATTGATGGAGTTGGCGGGTAGCCCTTTCAACCAAGTTTGAACCGGCTCATCCAGCATCATGGTGAAGTATTTGGCACATACGGCATCGTTAACATGCAATATCTCTGTAGCCAGCTCATAGCTCTCAATCCAAGCCTCATGTGGAAGATTTGCTGTATAATTAGGCACCTTATGAGGGCCCTTGAAATCCTTAGGTAGACGCTCATTGCGTAGAGTCTACGCTAGACACGGTATACGAATAGTCCTGGAAGTCATCCCAGCCTCCACCGACACCGAAGGGTTTAAATGAGCCGCCGCTCTGGTTCCAGGCTCCTCAGCAGCCGGGGTCACACCGGGCGGGTCACACCGGGTGTATTAAAAAGATTCTGCCCCTCAAACTGTGAACATAAGCGACTCTGGTGCCTCCTTCGAAGGACAACATTTGACGTGTTCTAATCCAAATTTGAACGAAAAGCCTCTGCCCTTATCCGTTGTGTCTCGGCCTTCAAGGCGGTCGCTCTGTGGCCATCCTGACATTCTCTGCCTCAAGGTCCTCCCAGGCCTTGGTAACCTCGTCCCGTAGCTTTGCCACCTCCACATTATGCTGCACTTGATTCGCCGAAGTCACCTCTGCGGCTAATAGAGTTGCCAAAGCATCCAAGAGTTCGGATAATACTTGAGTCGGCGGACGCGTAGAGCCGCTCGCCCCACCCGTCGTAGCAGCTGTTGAGCCGGACGTCATGGCCGCAGCCGTTGAGGAGTTTAATGCCGGCTGAGTGCCAGCCAAGAAAATAGCAGCCTTGCTCGACGGCTCATAGGGGTCTGGAATACTGTCACCATCGAAATAGCCCCCGAGCTCGTCGTATTGCAGTAGATAGATTGAGTCGGTTTCGCCGGTTGAGGACTCATCACCAGAATAGATGGTCGTATCTCCACCAGACATAGATCCTTCCTCAAGATCCACCCCATGAAGAAAGCCAAAGAAAAGCGCGCTTCCAGCCAGGTTGAACCCTGGCGGATCACGCATCGATCCATCTCAACGACACCTGTGTAGGTATCCGGCTCAGGCTCTGACTCTGACTCACTTTTCTTGCCGATGAAGACGTGAATTCCGCGAAGGGGCCCGGTACCCGTACTCAATTGAGTCGGCCTCGGGGCCCCAGCCAGCATCGTCGATGTAGATCTGTCGGATTTCAGGTTTCGGCAAACCCTTGAGGTTCGAACACTGGGGTGCGTACGAAGAACTCTCCCTACCAAATCACTCCCTCAGCCTCACCGCGATCTCAGAGCCTAGCTCGACGAACCCGCAACACAAGAGACACGAGATTTATACTGGTTCGGGCCACCGTTGTGGTTTAATACCCTACTCCAGTGTGGTGTGGTGGATTGCCTCTTGTGCTGAGGATGAATAGTTACAGGGGAAGAACAGCCTCCTGAGGAGAGGTGTTCTTGTGCTTGGTGAGTGTGTGGATGGAATGGATCTAGTCCAAGATGAGTTCCAGATCAGTTGCCTCCTACTGTGGTGGCTAGTCCTATTTATAGAGGCCCTGGTCCTCTCCCCAAATATTGAGCGTGAAGGGAGCCAATAACGGCCAAATTCGAAGGGAGACAACTAGTACAGGTTATCCTGACGAAAGGTGGTCTTCGCCTGCCAAAGGCTCTAGTCGTGACGCCGTCTTGGGCTCCACGGTGACCTCCGTCTTGCCATCCTACTGGTCTTGGTCTCATTGCACCGATAAGGAAACCTTTGCCTGATGCCTCGGGACTCCTCTCCTGTGCTTGCCCCTTTAGCACCAAAGAGGAAACGAGGACACTGCGCGCGCTGGCGCCCGCCTGGCTCCAGTCGTCATGGTTTGCGTCACAGGAACCTCGTGAAGTGTCCCCTACCTTGATCTCTCCACCCCTCGCGAGCTAGCCTGGCGAGGTCGCTCCCGAGGAGGTCTTGTGTCATCCGCCTCGCGAGGCTTGGCCCCTCGCGAGGGTCTTGAGTGTTTGTTGGTGAAGATGGGCCGTACAGGACCGCTGGTGGAGCCATGCCGTGGACCGCAGGCAGGCAAGTCTGGGGACCCCCGTTCCTAGGAAGCCGACAGTAGCCCCTCGGCCCAAGGCATGTTCGGACTTGGCTTTGAGGCGAAGCCAAAGGGCAAGTGCGGAGCGCCACGGACCCCAATAGCCTACGGCCTTGGTTGACGCGTGGCAATTGATTGGACATGGGCGTCTCCACTTCCCAACGCTGCCTCTGCAACTGCCCGACTTGACGAGTCCCTGCTACATGCAGAGAAAGATCATCATTACATGTGATCGCCGGTTGGCCTTCTCCTGCTATAAATGAGGGGGGGGGCGAAGCCCCCGTCGCTCATCTCTTCCTGCTCCATTCTCTTCCTCTTCATCGCTCCATTGCTAGCAGCGACCCCCATGGCGCCTACGAAGAGGTTCTCGGCCGCGGAGAAGGGGAAGGCCCGCCAAGAGGGGCCCGGCTCTCCGCCGCCCAAGCGTGGGCGCGGCCGTCCCCGTAAGCACGCCGCAACCCCCGCCGCGGCCCCTCGCGGCCGTGGTGGTGCCTCTTCTCGTGGTGGGACTCGCCCAGATCGTGGCAGCCCCGTTGAAGAGGGGAGGCGCGCCATGGTCGCACGGCCTCCCCGGCCGCGCTTCCATTCGACGGAGGTGCTGCTGGAGTTCGCCGTGTGGTCGGAGAACCCGGCCGGCACCTGGCTTCAGCTCCAGCGCTTCTTCGCCGGGGAGCTGCCGGCCACAGGTCCGGGCGGGCTCTGGCTACAGGCGGGAGGCTGCTGCAGCAACGCTTCGTGGGTCGCGGTCGAGGTCTCCGTCACAGGCAACGCAGCCGTGGCCCGTGGCTGGCAGACGTTTTCCCGCGCGTGCGGCCTGGGCAGGCGGTGCACCCTCCACTTCAAATATGACGGCAACGCGACCCTCTATGTTGAGGATATAACCATTAGAGTCACCCACCCAGGAGGGGTCGGGTTACGTTATAATGATCATCATGTGAAGCCCAGTACCAGGCTAGAGGATGGCCGATCAATAGTGGGCTTAAGACCCGGAGGCGGCTTAAGGCCCGTAGTGATAAACCGCCGTTATGACAAGACTTGTAATGTAAGGCAAGAGTAGTTAAGAGTCCGAGCCGGATACTGTTATAAGCCGGCCGGGACTCTAAGAGCCGCAGGGCGTCAACCTCTCTATATAAAGGGACGACCCGGCGGCGGTTCAGGACGAGAGACAACAGATCGAGAGCCGGGCATAGCGATTAAGCTCCCTGGTCATCGAAACCCTAAGTAATACCACCTCAACTGGACGTAGGCTTTTACCTTCACCGTAAGGGGCCGAACCAGTATAACCCTCGTGTTCCTTGTCCCGTTTAACCCCTTTAAGCTTCCTAGCTGCGATGGCTCCACGACTAAGTCCTTGCACGAGGACATCTGCCGTGACAATTCCACGACAGTTGGCGCCCACCGTGGGGCCAGCGCATGGTGGATTTGAGTTCTTGATGGGCACCTTCGAAGGGCTCAAGGGATACGCTATGGGCCGGATGACCAAGAGTCATCGCGGCAAGCTCTACATCGACAATGCAAACTGGGGCCCCGAGGCCGGCTCAATCGAGTATGGGTACCGGGTCCCCTTCGGCGGAATCCATGTCTTTATTGGCAAGATTGGTGAGCCGGGCCTTGAGCCGGACCGCTGCGCCGATCTCATCGAGACGGCTCAGCGTGCACGACCCGCCCGAACTCTGCCTGCCTTGAAGCATGCTTTCGTGGGATGCGTCCATGGAGGACTCTCTGAAAGATCTGGATCTGGCGAGGAGACGGCCGCTCGCTCTGACGGTGAGTCATCCATAGAGGAGACCGACTCGTTATACCAGCTTCAAGATGGCAGACTCAGGGGTTGTTTCGATGGCGACAGTATTCCGGACCCCTTCGAGCCGCCGAGCCGGGTTGGAATCTTCATGGCTGGCGCACAACCTGTTCAAAACCCCGCCGCCGGGACAGGAAGCCCTGTGCCCTCGCCGGCTCAGGTGCTGATGGATCTCACAGACAAGATGACGGCCCTGTTAACAGCTATGGTCGCCCCAGCGGATCGAGCTCAGCATGACGCGGAGGTGGCACAGTTAAAGTTGGATCTAGCAAAAGCCAAGGAGGATCTGGCGGCGGAAGGGATCAGGATGGCTGCGGAGAGGGCGGCTCTCGACGCCCAGACTCAGCTGATTCAGGCACAGTCTTTCCGGCTCACGATGGATCAAAACGCGTCCAATGAGGTCATGAGAAGGAGGCATCAAAAGGCCCAATCTCGACTCCCTCTGGTTTATGATCCTCGAAACCTCTTCAACACGCCTGGTGCAGGGCCCAGTAACCCGCCAGACATCACGACGCCCGGGGCTGGAACGTCAATGCAACCCCAAGTGATGGGGCCTCCCCGGGTGAACGCTGCCCTGCCTCAGTACGTGCCAATACCACCGGGTCATTATACCAACCCGTTGGAAAACATGGTCGCCACGGCGGCGCGACTGGCGGCTCTCCCAATCGATGGCGACTCTCCAACGGTGGTTGAAACCGGCCGGGTCAGAGAACTCCTTCAGACGGCTCTGGCGCAGCAGGAGGCATATTCTTATGGCTGGGACAGGATTCATTCAACCCCTCGTCCAGGCCGGAGCCCGAGTTATAGCAGACACATGGTCTCAGCGACCGGCTCACGCAATGTCTGACGCCATGACTTGCCTCCTGGCCACGGCCCGGCTCATAACGGAGCCTTTCACGCGGTAGACCAAGACAGAGCACGGCAAGAGGCGGAGCAGGCGCCTCAGTTGACGGCTTACCAGCCACCGCCGGCTTATCCGACGGCTTCTGTCGATGCGGGTATACCTACAAGGACTGGAGGTGTCCCTTGTATGGTGCCGGCTCTCCGCAATGAACGTCTGCCCAAGGATTTCAAAGGGCCTAGGAAGGTGCCTAATTACACGGCTGATTTACAACCCGGAGCATGGATCAAGAGTTATGAGATGGCTATGGAGTTGCTGGAGGTTAGTGAAGCGGCGATGGCCAAGTACTTCACCATGATGTTAGATGAGACTGCCCACACTTGGTTGAAAGGACTGCCACCGAACTCTATCGGGTCTTGGGCTGAGCTAAAAGCCCGGTTCATCCAAAACTTCAAAGATACATGTAGGCAATCTATGTCAATTGTGGATTTGACTAATTGCAAGCAGCAGGAGGGTGAGTCTACGACCCATTGGGTTCGCCGGGTCAAAGAGATAATACATTCATCTGATAAGATGGATGCCGGCTCTGCAGTCTTAATGTTAGAGCAGAATTATCGTTTTGCGCCCCTGAAGATGAAGCTCGAGCGGCTCAAGCGCGATTGCAATGATATGGGTACGCTGATGGCGGCTCTGGTCAAGTACGCCGACTCTGATAGTAGCAAGGATCCCGCGTCGGATGATGAAAGGACAGGGAAGGGAAAACGGAATGGCAATGGCAAGGGCCCCCAACATAACCCGGCGAACCAAGGAGGTAACAAGCGTAAGGCTGATGGCAGTATGGAATTTGTGGCCAACACCAATTCACAGGGTAACAACCACCGGCGCAAGGGGAGACCACCTCCCCGAGCCGGCGGGTCAGGCCCGACGCTTGAACAATTGTTAAATGAGCCTTGCCCAAGGCATGGCTCTAGGGAAAAGCCGGCCACTCATCTATGGAAGGACTGCGCAATCATGAAGGCCTTTAAGAATTCCAATGCTTTCAATGGCAACAATGGCCCGGGCGGCGGCTCAGGCGCCGGTGGCTTTCATGGCCCGGGCGGCGACTCAAATTCCATTTCTCAGAATGTTCAAGGGGGCTTTAATCAGCAGTCCGGCCAGGGTCATCAGCAGCAGGAGGGGGGATACCAGACCAATCCAAAGCAGCTCAATGGTGGACAGTATCATGTGTTTACCACCAGTCTGTGCAAGCGAGATCAGAAGCTTCATAAAAGGGCTGTGAGTGCTGTTGAGCCGGCGGTTCCGCGCTATTTAAGATGGTCTGAGCAGCCTATTGTGTGGAGTAGGGAAGATCATCCTCCCCGGGTTGATAATCCGGGTCACCTGGCCCTGGTGGTGGCTCCTCAGGGGGGGATATAAATTCACTAAAGTGCTCAAGGACGGAGGCAGCAGCATCAACATCCTCTATTATGATACCTTCTGTTGTATGGGATTGATTAATAATATCCTCAGCCAGTCCAATACTGTTTTCCATGGGGTGGTGCCTGGTAAGTCGGCATATCCAGTTGGTAAGATCGAACTGGAAGTGGCTTTCGGAGATGAGTACAACTACAGGGCGGAAAAACTAACCTTTGAGGTGGTTAAGATAAGAAGTCTGTATCATGCTTTATTTGGGCGGCCGGCTTACGCCAAGTTCATGGCACGGCCGTGTTACGTGTACTTGCAGCTCAAGATGCCGGGTCACAATGGGACCATTACGGTTCATGGCAGCCGAAAGATAGCCTTGGAGTGTGAGGAAGGTGACGCGACTTATGTAGAATCTGTTTGTGCCACAGAGGAGTTGAAGTTTTACAAGGACAATCTTGACCCGGCAGATATGACGTCTTTGAAAAAGCCAACCACGGAGCATGAGCCGGCCATGAAATTTAAGTCCGCTGATGAGACTAAACTTGTTGACTTTGTTCCAGGAGAGTCATCTCAGCAATTCAGCATCAGTGCCAATCTGGATCCGAAATAGGAAGGCGCGCTCATCGAGTTCATCCGTGAGAACAGGGACATCTTTGCATGGAAACCTTTTGACATGCCGGGTGTACCTAGAGAACTCGCTGAGCACACTCTCAATATTGATCTGAAGTTTAAGCCGGTCAGGCAATTCCTCCGGCAGTTCAATGATGAGAGACGGAAAGCCATTGGTGAGGAGGTAGCCCGGCTCTTGGCGGTCGGGTTTATTGTTGAAGTGTTTCATCCAGAATGGTTAGCTAACCCGGTACTCGTGCTCAAGAAGAACGGCACCTGGCGGATGTGCGTGGACTACACGGACTTAAACAAGGCTTGTCCGGCTGATCCTTTTGCTCTCCCCCGTATTGATCAAATTATTGATGCTATGGCGGGTTGTGAGCGCTTAAGTTTTTTGGATGCTTATTCTGGATAACATCAGATTAAAATGGCAGTTAAGGACCAGGAGAAGAGGGCGTTCATCACTCCCTTTGGAGCCTTCTGTTATGTGTCTATGCCTTTTGGACTCAAGAGTGCACAGGCGACTTATCAGCGTTGTGTGCAGAGTTGTCTTCATAACCAGATTGGGCGCAACGTTCATGCCTATGTGGATGATATCGTGGTTAAATCCAGGGAGAAGGAGACCTTGGTGGATGATCTTAGAGAAACCTTTGATAATCTCCGGGTTTACAAGATGATGCTTAACCCGGCCAAGTGTGTTTTTGGTGTTCGTGCAGGCAAGATCTTGGGCTTTCTGGTTTCTCACAGAGGCATTGAAGCTAACCCGGAAAAGATCAAGGCAATCACCTCTCTGGCTAAGCCGGCGTGCATAAACAACGTCCAGCGTCTGGCGGGTCGCATTACTGCTTTGAGCCGGTTTATAAGCCGCTTGGGTGAAAAGGCCATGCCGCTGTACCAGATGATGAAGAAAACAGATGACTTTATTTGGAATGATGCTGCTGATGCTGCTTTTGAGGATTTTAAGAGACAGCTGGCTGAGCCCCCAGTCCTTGCTGCTCCTGTTGACAAGGAGCCTTTATTGCTGTATGTAGCCGCTAACACACGAGCCGTCAGTGTGGCTGTGGTGGTGGAGCGTAAGGAAACGGGTAAGGAGTATCCAGTTCAGCGGCCGGTTTACTACGTCAGCGAAGTACTCATTGAGTCCAAACAACAGTATCCACATTGGTAGAAGCTTGTTTATGGGGTGTTCATGGCAAGCCGGAAGCTTAAGCATTATTTCCAGGGTCACCCTATCATTGTGGTTAGTTCTGCTCCCCTAGGAGATATCATCCAAAACAGAGAAGCCACAGGAAGAGTTGCTAAGTGGGCTATAGAACTTGGGCCTCATGGTCTGGAGTACGTGCCACGCACTGCTATCAAGTCTCAAGCATTGGTGGATTTCATCAACGATTGGACAGAGCTGCAGGTGCCTGAAGAGAAACCGGACAATACTTACTGGACTATTCACTTCGACGGGTCTAGGCAATTGGAGGGCTAGGGGGCTGGAGTTGTATTAACCTCCCCTCGAGGCGACATGTTTTGCTATGTGCTACGGTTGATGTTTCCCTGTACTAACAATGCGGCTGAGTACGAGGCCTTGCTCCATGGTCTTCGGATGGCTAAGGAGATGAGCTTGAGCCGGGTAAGGTGCTTTGGCGACTCAGATTTAGTGGCTCAACAAGTATCAGGCAAGTGGGATTCCAAGGACCCTGTCATGGCAGCTTATCGCCGCGAAGTTGATGCCATTGCTGGACACTTTTAGGGTTACCAAGTAGAGCACATCGATCGCAGGAAGAACGAGGCGGCTGATGCATTAAGTCGGCTGGGCTCTCAGCGAAAGCCAGTGCCGCCTAATACTTTCTTCGACATTTTGCATAACCCTTCTGTTAAGTTGCCTACAGAGGAAGACTTGGCTGTCCCTGACCCGAAGGCACAGTTGGTGGCTGCTCTCCACATTACCCCAGACTGGACAGTACCATACTTGGCTTACATGACCCTGGGAGAATTGCCTGAGGATGAAACTTTGGCCAGACAGATAACCCGGCGGTCTAAGTCAATGATAATTATCAATGGTGAGCTGCATCGTCGCAGTGTCACTTGAACTTTCCACGTTGTGTTTCCCCTGAGGAAGGTCAAGCAATCTTAGGTGAAATTCACGAGGGGGATTGTGGCCATCATGCCGGCTTAAAGTCCCTTGTGGCCAAGGCTTTTCGTCATGGTTTTTATTGGCTGACGGCTCATGCTGATGCAGAGGATTTGGTCAGTAAATGTGACGGTTGCCAGAGATTCTCGCGACGGGCTCATGTGCTGGCTCAGGAATTGAGGATGATTCCAATCACTTAGCCGTTTGCGGTCTGAGGGCTTGATATGGTTGGGCCTTTTAAAAGATCCAAGGATAAGAAGACCCACCTCTTGGTGGCAGTCGACAAGTTCACAAAGTGGGTTGAAGCAGAGCCAGTTAGTAAGTGTGATTCAGCCACAGCGGTTCAGTTCATGAAGAGGGTGATATTTCGCTTTGGTTTTCCACATAGCATTATAACTGACAATGGCACCAATCTGTCTGAAGGCGCCATGGAGGAGTTTTGTCAACGAGAGCATATTCGGCTTGATGTTTCATCAGTGGCTCACCCTCAATCCAATGGTCAAGCTGAGAGAGCCAATCAGGAAATCTTGAAAGGCATCAAGCCCCGGCTTTTGGTCCCTTTGCAACGGACGCCGGGTTGTTGGGTGGAGGAGTTACCCTCCGTGTTATGGAGCATCAATACTACTCCTAACAGGTCTACGGGTTACACGCCTTTCTTCATGGTTTATGGAGCGGAGGCGGTCCTCCCTGGCGACATCCGTCATGACTCGCCTCGAGTGGCGGCTTATGTTGAGGCAGATAATGAGCGGGCACGCCAAGATGCTCTTGACTTGTTGGATGAACAGCGTGATGTGGCAGCGGCTCGCTCGGCGATTTACCAACAAGACCTGCGCCGCTATCACGGCCGCCGGGTTAAGTCCAGAGTCTTCCAGGAAGGTGATCTGGTGCCCCGGCTCATCCACGATCAAACAGATGCACACAAGTTATCCCCGCCTTGGGAAGGGCCCTTTGTGGTCAGCAAGAACTTGCACAACGGGTCATACTACCTTATCGATGTTCGGGAGCACAAAGATTCACGTAAGTCGGAGGAAGAGACCCGTCGGCCGTGGAACATAGCTCAGCTTCGGCCTTATTACACTTGAGCCACCGGCTCTCATAATGTACATATTTCTACAGCCATGTATATATTATGATAAATAATAAAGCAGGACCTCTGTCCTTTTCTCCTCCAAAGGCCAATGTGTTATTGTTATTTCTATTACAACATTACATGGTCACTTGGAGGTTGATCCGGCTTACGATCGTATTCGAATCTCGCCGTTAACAATATGATCACTTGGGGGCTTCCTGTTCAAACATAGGTCGTATTCGAACCAAAGAGAACATAGCTGTCGATACCCACTTGATTGGCAAATTGCCGACCTCGTTGGGGAGTTTTTCTTGATCATATTTGAATCATAGCTCAACCCCCTTTGGGAACCGACGTGGATCGTATTCGAATCAGCGTCGTTAAACAACTCTCAAGGTCATTTGGGGGCTTCCTGTTCAAACATAGGTCGTATTCGAACCAAAGAGAACATAGCTGTCGGTACCCTCTTGATCGGCCACGCCAAAGGCACTGGGGGCTATATGATCGCATTCGAATCTTAGCTTAACCCCTTTGGGACGGTTTTCTGGTCGTATTCGAATCAGAAGCCCCTAAGTTTTGATCTTTTGGTTTGCAACAAGTTGTTTTGATCATATCAACAGTGTGCAAGGGCGGTTCTTACTCCGCCGGCTTAACTTTGATTAACAATGTTGATAGCACACAATAAGCATTATCGATGCTGGTGAACCGGAGTTGTGCTCTCAACCTCATTATTTGGGTTACATAAACCGGAAGTATACTTGAAGGCTTGTAAGTATGCTATTATGCTATTATGGTTACCTCGAGGATATAATTGAGGGCCGGTCTTTGGTGACTTTGGTTCATATTCCAGGTTATATGTAAAGTATATGACTCTCAGTGCGGTAAGCGCCCAGAGACTTGTGATTTGTTTTCTACGCAGGACAATTAAAGACAGCTTTTTAACTTAAGGAAAGTAGATGATCGAACATAACCCGGAGGAATATAAAGGAGCAGCTTCAATGGAGTTAAGCATTCTACACGTGCACGATGGCATGACAAAATTAAGTGTTTGTCCTACTCTATTACAAGATTCCCCGAGTCCAAAAGGTGAGGCATTGTTTTTAAGGTGTAACCATGAGCCGCCTAAGAAATCAGGGTGCTTGTTGGGTTGAAGCTCCCGGCTCATCCCTCTCCGCTCCTCCGGCAGTTTCCATGACCTGGAAGGTTGATGATTTCCAGTCAATGCCGCTCAAAGCTTCAAATTGAGCCTCGTCATCAATTAACCCGGCCGGGTCAACTTCTGGAGCGAAGGTATGCTTACGAGTCGGAGGGATCAGGCTGATTGCTTCATAGCGTGGAGTGAGGATCCTCTGATTCTCCGCGTCATAGCCCGGCTGATATTTGGTAAGGTCGGTGTCATTCCCAATCAAGGTGGCCATCGGGCGCACGCTCTTCACACAGGCGGCAAAGTCTTTCTGGTCAAAGGGGGTGCCGTCTTCCTTCAGGCTGGGGTATCCAAGAGCGATGTCGGCCGGGTCTAGCTCCGGTAGAAACGCCTTGGCCCGGCTCAGAGCAGCTATAGCTCCGGCTCTTGCAGAAGCCTGTCTCAGCTCTTGGAAGCGTTGAGGAAGTACGGCAAGCCGCCTGAGTACGTCTGCCAGGTGAGTGGGAACCTCATTGGACAGAGCCACAACGGCTAAAGCACGTTGTGACCCGGTGTAGAGTTGCTCCACCAAGGTGTAAACCGCCTTCAGCTTGGTCAGCACGTTCTGATTCAGATTGGAGCTTCTGGGACCTGCATAATAAAGTCAGGTGAGCTGATGGCAACGATGGGACTTATGAGACATGAAGAATGTAAACTTGTTAAAAGCTTACAGAATAACTTACCAAAGATTGCGGAGACCATCTGTGACACATGGTGTTTTAAGCCGGAGAGTTCGGCAGTTTTTTCAGTAAGGGCAGCCTCCGCTTGTTCGGCCCGGCTGAGCAAGGCAGTCTTCTCGTCGGCCCAAGTTTTTCTTTCTGTTTCAAATTTTTTCTTCAGTTTTTCTTGTGCAGCAACACTGAACTCAAACTTGGCATTGGCCTTCCGGGTCTCTGTTTCCTGAGTCTTTAGGCGGTTCTTCAGCTCAGAGATTTCTGATTCAAATTTCTTGCAGGCAGCCTGTACAAATTCCGGGTTACAGTTTGAGTGGTTATCGTGCAACATTAAAGTCCCAAGCACTTTGCAAGCAAAGACACTTGGCACTTGGGGGCTAATGTATGCTGAACGATTCTATTTATAAGTACCGGTTCATGAAGGTAAGCCGGAAGTTAAGTCTACAACATATTCTATCATAAGTAATAGACTTGGGGGCTAGCATGGTAAGGATGACTATGGAGTAAGCAAGAGAGTTGTACCTCAGATTTTTGCTGTATCTGCTTCACCATGTCAATCTCCAGGTCCCGGCTATTGTGCACTTGACAAATATAACCAGAAACAATGTCTCCAATGCTCAAGTTAGCATAGTCAGTGATGTCCAGTCTGGCCCTGCGGCGCTCCAGCAGTTCTTCTTTAGCAGAGCATCTAGCCAGCACAGTGGGTCTTCCCGGCTCAACATATTCGGTCCGGGTAATCACCACATCCGGGTCATCGGCCGGTTGAGCTGGGCTGGGGATCTCCGGGTTGTCAGAACCCCCCATGGCTTGTTCCTCAGTTGGAGCGGTGGTTTCTGGAGCTGGTGCAGATGGCGGCTCAGAGGCAGAGGCGTTGGGTTCAGTCAATACCGGCTCTTCGACCGGGTTATTTTTCTTTGCCCTCTTGCTGAGCTTTGCTTCTGCACTGAAAGTCAAAAGGTTAGTGCAAAAACATGAGTAGGATAAGCACAAAATAAGCTGATCATCATTACCCGGGTGCGGTTTTGAAAGCCGGCAAGTTGGATTGCATGGAGTCACCGGAGGAAGGTGAAGTTTCCTGATAGTTTGAGTCAGATGAATTAAGTGGTTGACGAATGACGCCCGCTAAAGGATGAAAAGGATATAAGTTGGAGATAACCTCGGTCCGGCGCTTCCTTGATGCTTCAGGTAAGCCGGAGGAGAGGTCAGCATCCTTGTTGGTCCGGGTGTGTCTCCGGCTCTCATGAATCTATCGCTTCAAAAGAAATTGAGGATCTTGATAAGCTAAAGGATGTGAAAATCTTACTTTCCGGGTTACTCTTCGGACTTTCAGCCTTGGCAAGGGTTCCGAGTCGGAGGAAAGTATAATTACCTCTTCAGTCACCGGGTTACTAGCTCTGGTGTCCTCCTGCTGATAATCAGTGTCAATAAGGTGATTAAGAACAAACAAAAAACAAAGAAGAGCATAAGAATCAAGGGCTACCTCTGACTCGGAGGAGTCATCCAGCTGAAGCAGTTCTGAGGCGCTAGGCTTACTCCCCTTCTAGCGGGGAGCGGCTCTCCTTGCGGCCTTTTTAGCCATCCTGGCTTTTTTAGCAGCCTCATGGTCATGCCTGACCTTCCAGAACTTATCATTAGCCTGAAAAATACAATAAAGGTTTCCTGAAGTTAAGACGAAAATTGTTAAAATGGAAAGTAAAGTGCTCAGATCAGTAGCTTACCGCCGGAGCCGGGTTAGCCTTGCAGAAGGGATTTAAGCCGGTCCTCCCGCAGTCTGCTAAGCTCTCGTTCAGAAGGGACTTGGTCATGTCATCAATGACGTCTTCAGGTAAGTCGTTGGGGCTGTGCCGAAGAGGATCATCCTTCCGGCCCGTGTAATCACACATTAAGCCGGGGCGGCGGCTTAAAGGAATGACCCGCCAAGCAATCCAGACCCGGACCAGATCAACGCCGTTAAGGCCGTTTCCCAGAAGAGCTTTGATTTTGTTGATGCTAGGGATAAGTGGCTGACGCTCAGCTTGAGATAATTTGTCTGGCAGGGGGTGGTTTTACTCCAGACGCAGGGCGCGAAAGCCTGGTAGAGGGTTCTCATCAGCCGGAGAAGTATCCTGGCAGTAGAACCATGTCTGATTCCAGTCCTTTGGGTGGCTTGGCGGCTCAGCGTAAGGAAAGAGACAATCCCTCCGTCGTTGAATTGATATTCCGCCAAGTTCCAAGCTAGGCCTGTTGGCGCACTCGTTCTGGCGGTTCAGGTAAAATAACTCCCTAAAGAGTAGCAGACTGGGTTCCTCTCCAAGATATACCTCACAGAACACTTGAAAGTTACAAATGTTCGACATGGAATTGGGTCCAATATCTTGAGGTCGCAGATCAAAAAAGTTCAGAACATCTCTGAAGAATTTTGAGCCAGGAGGAGCAAAGCCCCGGCTCATGTGGTCAGCAAATACAACAACCTCTCCGTCTTTTGGTTGAGGTCTCTCTTCGGACGAGTTAGGCGCACGGTAGGACATGACCTCCTTTTTGGGCAGGTAACCCGTCTTCACAAAGTCATCTAAAGTATTATCGGTAACATTGGATCTCACCCAGTTGCACGTAATGGGTGCCTTGGGAGCCTTGGGCGGCATGGTGAAAGACGAAAGCATATGACAAAGAAAATGTCCGGTTCAAATATAAGCCGGAGGAAGATTTCAGTTCAGTATTCGAGATGGCGGCTTATGAAGGGGCCTAATGACATATGGCTAAGTGTGTCGGGTTATCTAAGCCGCTGCGGATATCATAAGTAATTCAAGTTGTTTAAAACTCTATCATGAATAAGCCGGAAATTTCACAGCGCGTGGCCTCTTTTAAGCCGGAGATATGAGCCGCCATGGTTAACAGATGTAGGTTTTTGTCTAAGTGTTGTACAAACAGGTTGCACAGGTTGCAGGGATTATTTTGGATCAAACGATCGTCCAAAAAGGAAAAATTTCTAGACCTAGAAAGCTGATACAGAGAAGTTCATGAGCTCAGAACGAGGTCTTTCTGCGGACAAAAGGGATCTACTAGCATAAAAATGAGTGCGAAACCACTACCACAGGAGTTCTACCCTGTTTTCCGGATCAAAAGGGGTCGCGGTGGAAGAACTGTGAAGAACTCGAGATGAACTATGAAGAACAGGGGAAGAACTACAGAACCCTAATGCGAATCTACTGTATGGAGTGGCGAGGACTTACCGGCGCTGATGAGATGCGGAGGTTGCCGCAGTTTCTCTGGACCGGTTCAGGGTGATGCAGCGGCCGAGGTTGACGAAGACCAGGGGCGCGGCGGTGGCGGCGGAGCTCGGGCTCTGGAGCGTCAGAGGAGGAAGACGATGGAGGAGAAGAGTGACGAAGGCTTATGGGCCGGGCCTGTTTATAAGGGACGGCTGATAAATGGGCGCGAGAAACGAGGAGGCCAAGATGCGATTATCTCGCCACAGAAACGCCTCGATTTTTGGGATGGTCATTAAAGATAAGATCCGTTGGGATATGAAGGAATAAAAAATGAATTTAATGGAAGATGACATCACGGCGGGTTACCAAGAATCCAGAAGATGACGTCACGGCGGGTTATAACCTTTGCACAAGCAGAAGCCGGAAGATTTTCTTTCAAAGGGATTGAAGATTGACATGAACCGGTTCAAATCAATCTAGGGCCTAATGTTGAGGATATAACCATTAGAGTCACCCGCCCAGGAGGGGCCGGGTTACGTTATAATGATCATCATGTGAAGCCCAGTACCAGGCTAGAGGATGGCGGATCAATAGTGGGCTTAAGACCCGGAGGCGGCTTAACGCCCGTAGTGATAAACCGCCGTTATGACAAGACTTGTAATGTAAGGCAAGAGTAGTTAAGAGTCCGAGCCGGATACTGTTATAAGCCGGCCGGGACTATAAGAGCCACGGGGCGTCAACCTCTCTATATAAAGGGACGACCCGGCGGCGGTTCAGGACGAGAGACAATAGATCGAGAGCCGGGCATAGCGATTAAGCTCCCTGGTCATCGAAACCCTAAGTAATACCACATCAACTGGACGTAGGCTTTTACCTTCACCGTAAGGGGCCGAACCAGTATAACCCTCATGTTCCTTGTCCCGTTTAACCCCTTTAAGCTTCCTAGCTGCGATGGCTCCACGACTAAGTCCTTGCACGAGGACATCTGCCGTGACAATTCCACGACACTCTACGTGAGGGTTTTCGGAGAAGACGGCCTCCGCATCGGGTGCTGCCCTGAGGAGAACGACGGCGACAAGGTGCTTGGCCTTGGTGACGGTCGAGACAAGGGTGAGGATGATCTCGCGCCCAGCTACGGCGATTCTCCCTCCTGCGACAGCTCCAGCAGCGGCGGCTACGACCAGCCGCCGTGCTCGCATCGAAGGTGGCAGCGGGTCGTCTCGCTGCCGTGCCCTAGTGAAGCGCGAGGAAGGGTCCGGCTGAGCTCAGGAGAGCGCCATGGGTCCATCCTCGCGAGCTGCTGCAGGGGCACGCGCCGCTTTCATTTTGTTCTTCCTTTTCTTCCTGCATTAAGAGAGAGACGAGTATGGGGCCCCGCAGGGGCTTGCAACAAACTATGATTTCCATGTTGTTATGCTATGTTTACCGTTCCTGTGTTGTGTCGCAGTAATAATGTTTTATATAGGCACATAGAAATAACTTAGCTTGACACGCTTGAAGTAGCTTCTCCCTCACGAGGCACACATTTCTCAGTACCTGGCGAGGCCTCCTTGGCCTGGGGGGGGGGTTAGGAACTACAAAAATTCGTTAGAAAACTTTTGTTCTTCTGAGCCCTGGTCGTAAGTGCCACCGGCTACAATCCCGTGCTTCACATCGCGGTACCCGAGGGGCACGGATTTGAGAGAAGTGCGCCACCTTACGAGTTCGAACAAGGGTGCCTCACGAAAACAGGAAAAACACTCACAAGGGCACCTATCCAGCCCCCCTCGCGAGCCATGCGAGAGAGGGTACAGGTCGAAACAAGGAACCGAAGGCAGAAACGGAGGCAAAAGGCGATGGAACCAAACCGGCAAGGAACACCAGAAAGAAAATTTCATTAAAGAGGGGCAAGCCAACTACGGAAAGAAAATGAAAAGCCGCGTCCCGCACATAGTCTAGTCTTCTTGTCTTCTCACCAGCGCGGAGCTAAGTGCTGCCACTAGGACGTGGGAGGGAGCCCCCGAGGCCCGAGGGCGGCACTCCTGAGACTCCGGGGCGTGTACAGCCCCACTCACTATTACGTGAGAGTGTCACGAGCGGAGACCTTCACAGGCACTGGGCCTTCTTCACAGGCACTGGGCCTTTCTTCACGGGTAGAACTTCCGGAGGTGTTGGATGTTCCAAGCGTTCTGGATAGGTACCCCGTCCTCCGTCTCCAGGCACGCGGCGCCAGGCCTGGAGACATGGGCAACCCTAAACGGGCCCTCCCACATGGGCGAGAGCTTTTGCACCCCTTCCCTGGAGAGCACCCACCTTAGGACGAGGTCACCCACCTCGAGCGTCCTGGAGCGGACGCTGCGATAGTGATACCGCCGCAGCGCCTACTGGTATCTTGCCGCCCGTAGCGTGGCTTCACAGCGGCGTTCCTCTCCCAGCACGAGGTCCATCCCCCGCATGGCGTCCTGCTACGCCTCATCAAACGCCGGGACCCGCGCGGAGCGATGCTTGACCTCGTGAGGGAGAATCGCTTCTGCTCCGTAGACGAGGAAGAATGGGGTCTCGCCCGTTGGCTTGGTGGCGGTGGTGCGGTTGGACCATAGTACGGACTGGAGCTCGTCGTGCCAGCCCCTGCCGCAGGCCTCGAGCTTCTTCTTGAAGGTCCTGGTCTTGAGGCCTCTCAGGACCTCTGCGTTGGCGCGTTCGGCCTGGCCGTTGCTCCAGGGGTGCGCCATCGAAGCGTAGCAGATCTGCGTTCCAAGATTAGCACAATATGTTTTGAAGAGATTGCTAGTGAACTACGAGCCGTTATCCGTGATGATGCGGTTGGGGACCCCGAACCGGCTCACGAGACCCTTGATGAACTTGACCGCGGATCCGGCCGGGATGGTGCGGAAGGCTTCTACCTCCGCCCACTTGGTGAACTTATCGATGGCGACGTAGAGGTAGCGGTAGCCCCCTGGCGCTTGGGGGAACGGGCCCAAGATATCCAGTCCCCAGACTGCGAATGGCCACGAGTGTGGGATGGTCTGGAGGCCCTGAGCTGGCTGATGGATCTACTTGGCGTGGAATTGATAGGCTTCACAGTACTTCACCAGCTCGGTCGCATCGTTGAGCACCGTAGGCCAGTAGAACCCGCTGCAGAACGCCTTGCCGACAAGGGTTCGTGATGATGAGTGGTGCCCGCAGTCTCCGCGGTGTATGTCAGCTAGCAGCTCTTTCCCCTGTTACCTAGAGATACAACGCAGGGAAACATCATTCGGCCGCTTCCTGTATAACTCATCGTCGTGGATGCAGTACGTCGTGGCTTGCCGCACCACGTGCTCCGCATCTTCCTCCTTCTCCGGTAGCGTCCCTTGCATCAGGTACTCCTTGAACTCCTTGGTCCAGCACCCCTCTTGAGGCTCGAGCACCAAGAGTAGGTGCGCTCCTGATGTCGGGCCGCAGGCCGGGGCTCCCGAGGTAACGCCGTCCTTGAAAGTGGTGGCATTGTCGATGGCTTGAAGACCCGCTCCTCGAAGACGCCAGGCTCTTGGGGTAGCCGCTTGGATGCTCTCTTGGCGATGTCGTCGGCTCCCTTGTTGGTGCCGCGGGGCACGTAGTGCAATTCCAGGCCCAAGAAATGCTTTTCCATTTTGCGTACCTCTGTGAGGTATGCCTCCATGTGCTCGTCCCTTGGCTTGTATACCTTGTTGGAGAAGTTGACGAGAAGCTTTGAGTCACCCTTGATGGTGAGGCGTTTCACCCCCAGCGCCACCGCAGCCTTGAGGCCGGCTATGAGGCCTTTGTACTTGGCTATGTTGTTGGAGACCTTCTCGCCCTGCTGGAAGCAGAGCTACACAATGTAGTAGAGCTTGTCCTGAGTGGGCGAGATGAGCACCGCTCCAGCTCCCGCGCCCTGGCACGCAAATGCGCCATCGAAGTACATCACTCAGCTGTCCGGCGCTTCACTCCCTGGCGATAGGGACCGATCCCTCCTGCTTCGAGCTCCAGGGCGTCCATCCATTCCGCCACGAAGTCGGCGAGCGGCTCCCTTGATGACCCTGGTTGTGCTAAATTCTAGCTGGAACGCCTGAAGCTCGATATTCCACTTGGTGACTCTTCCCGTAGCATTGGGGCTCCTGAGCACCCTCTCCAGTGGGTAGGCCGAGACGACCATGATTGGGTGACCTTGGAAGTAGTGTCGTAGCTTACGCGAGGCCACCAAAATAGCGAGCAAGAGCTTCTGAGGCATGGGGTACCGTGCCCTTGCATCCCGCAGTACCGTGCTGACGAAATACATTGGATGCTCGACGAGGGTGGGCACGTCAACGGGAGCCGCGTCTGTCGGAGGTTGGGGCGCCTCCTGAGGCAACTGGACCTCTGGAGCCTGGTCAACCGCTGGGCCTCGGCAAGCCTAAGGTCGCCATCCTGCTGAGCTGGGCCATCCGTTGGCGTTGCTGCAGCCCCCGCGGTCTCCTTCGGGTCTTGTGTCGCCTCGGCTGGGGGCGCGGTTCGGCGCGACGTGTCCTTGGCCTGGCGCTCTTCCCGAACCGCCACCAGAGCTGCACTGGCTGAGTGAGGGGTGGCGGCGAGGTAAAGCACTAGGGGCTCGAGTGGGCGGGGCGCCACCATCACCGGAGGGCTGGTCAGATATCTCTTGAGGTCTTGAAACGTTTGGTCAGCCTCCGGAGTCCACTCTAACGTACCCTTCTTCTTCATTAGCTTGAAGAACGGTAGGGTGCGCTCCCCCGGCTTGAAGATGAAGCGCCCCAGCGAAGTCACGCAGCCGTCAAGCTTCTGCATTTCCTTGAGGGTATGTGGTGGGCTCATGTCTTCAATTGCCTTGACCTTCTCTGGGTTGGCCTCGATCCTCCTGTGGGACACGAGGAAGCCCAACAGCTTGCCGGACGGGACACCAAATACGCACTTTTCCGGGTTGAGCCGCAAGTCCACCTGGCGTAGGCTCGCGGAGGTCTCCTCCAGGTCCTGAATCGAGGTTCTTGCCTCTCGCGACTTCACCACAATGTCGTCGACGTAGGCTTCTGTGTTCCTCCCGAGCTGCTGGCCCAGGGCGATGTGCAGCAACCGTTGAAAGGTCACGCCTGCGTTGTGCAGCCCGAACGACATGCTAGTGTAGCAGTACACCCCGCAAGGTGTCAGGAACGTCATGTTCTCCACATCCTCCACTACCATCTTGATCTAGTGATAGCCTGAAAACGCATCCAGAAAGCACAGCAGGGCGCACTTGGCGGTGGAATCAACGATCTGGTCGATGCGCGGAAGCGGAAACGGATCTTGGGGACAGGCTTTGTTGAGGTTGGTGAAGTCGACACACATGCGCTCCTTCCTGCCTTTCTTTTGCACAACGACGGGGTTCGCCAGCCATTCGGGGTACCGAACCTCGCGAATGACACCTGCTGCCTCCAGCTTGCAGGTTTCTTGGACGATGAAGGACTCCTTCTCCGTGGACTGCCTCCGCGCCCTCTGCTTCACAGGGCGTACATTGGGGCACACCCTCAAGTGATGATCGATCACCCCCCTTGGGACTCCTACCAGCTGATCGGGCTCCCAGGCGAATACTTCCTTGTTTGCGCACAAGAATTTCACCAATACTTCCTCTTGATCTGAGTCGAGGTTAGTACCTATGGTGAAGGTGGCCCCAGAAGACTCATCTTCCTCGACCGGCACCTGCTTGGTTTCCGCCCGATCTTGAGTGAACAACTGCTTCTTCTTGGTCGGCGCAGCCCCCTTAACTCCAGAGGGGGCCTCGTCGGCCGGTCGCGCCGCCCGCGGCGGTCTTGAGGGCAAGCTTGAGTGCCCCCAGAGCTTCCTTGGTGTCTCCGACTATGGTGAGGACGTCCTTGCTCCCGGGCATCTTCATGAGGTTGTAGGCTGGATGGGTCGCCGCCATAAACTGTGCCAGAGCTGGGTACCCGAGGATGGCGTTGTAGGGGAGGCCGATGCGGGCGATGTCAAAGTTGATCAGCTTAGTGCAGTAGTTGTCGCGGGTGCCGAAGGTCACGGGAAGACGGATCTGCCCCAGGGGGCTGGAGGAGTCGCCGCCGACGCCGGAGAAGGGCTTGCTGGGGCGGAGCCGCTCGAGTGGTACGTGAAGGAGGCTAAAGGCCTCCACTGAGAGCACGTTGAGGCCGGCACCGCCGTCGAAGAGGGTCTTGGTGACGGCTACGTTGCAGATGCTGGGCGTGCAAAGCATTGGGAGCACGTCCTTGCCGACGGTGGTGACAGGGTGATCTCCCAAGTCGAAGGTCAGGTCGGCCTTAGGCGCCACTCAACCCGGGGGAGCCCCCTGCTACGTGGAAGCGGCGTTGATCTGGTGAAAGAACGGTATGGCGTGGCGGTCCAAGTGCAGCGCTTGCGAGCCGCCGAGGAGGGCCGCGATAGCGAGGGGCGCCGGTGCCGCGAAGCGTGCGGCGAAGAGGCCGCGCAACTCCTCCCAAGATGCCACCATGGATCCGGGGAGGTTGAGTAGCCAGGCGCGCGGTGCGCCGGTGAGGGCCATGGGAAGCCAGTTCGCCATGACCTTGTCATCGCCCCCGGCTTTAAGGACGGCCTCCTCGTATGCCAGCAGGAAAGCTGACGGGTCCGCCGCACCGTCGTAGCGCGGCGGCATCTCTGACTTGAACTTGGGCGGCCACTGCACCTGCCATAAGGCGGGGACCAAGGCTCGAAGCCCCCTGGCCCCGCCACAGGCATCGGTTGCCGCAGCCGGAAGAGCAGCGTTGGCCATGAGGGTGAGGCGTGGTGACGGCAAGGCGCAGATCGACAGAAGGAAAGCTCCGGCACACCCCTACCTGGCTTGCCAAATGTCGGATTTCGGGTTCCGGCAAACGCTTGAGGTTCGAACACTGGGGTGCGCACGAAGATCTCTCCCTACCAAATCACGCCCTCAGCCTCACAGCGATCTCAGAGCCTAGCTCGACGAACCCGCAACACAAGAGACACGAGATTTATACTGGTTCGGGCCACCGTTGTGGTGTAATACCCTACTCCAGTGTGGTGTGGTGGATTGCCTCTTGGGCTGAGGATGAACAGTTACAGGGGAAGAACAGCCTCCTGAGGATAGGTGTTCTTGTGCTTGGTGAGTTTGTGGATGGAATGGATCTAGTCCAAGATGAGTTCTAGATCAGTTGCCTCCAACTGTGGTGGCTAGTCCTATTTATAGAGGCCCTGGTCCTCTCCCCAAATATTGAGCGGGAAGGGAGCCAACAACGGCCAAATTCGAAGGGAGACAACTAGTACAAGTTATCCTGATGAAAGGTGGTCTTCGCCTGTCAAAGGCTCTAGTGGTGACGCCGTCTTGGGCTCCACGGTGACCTCCGTCTTGCCATCCTACTGGTCTTGGTCTCATTGCACCGATATGGAAACCTTTGCCTGATGCCTCGGGACTCCTCGCCTGCACTTGCCCCTTTAGCACCAAAGAGGAAACAAGGACACTGCGCACGCTGGCGCCCGCCTGGCTCCAGTCGTCATGGCTTGCATCACAGGAACCTCGCGAGGTGTCCCCTACCTTGATCTCTCCACCCCTCGCGAGCTAGCCTGGTGAGGTCACTCCCGAGGAGGTATTGTGTCGTCCGCCTCACGAGGCATGCCCCTCGTGATGGTCTTGAGTGTTTGTTGGTGAAGATGGGCCGTAGAGGGCCGCTGGTGGAGCCACGGCGTGGGCCGCAGGTAGGCAAGTCTGGGGACCCCCGTTCCGAGGATGCCGACAAGATCTTGCCGCAGCGACTCTTAGTCATTCGGCCTACAAAGTACCCTTCGATCCCTGAGAATCTGCCCTTCAAGAACTCGAAACCACCGTGCACTGGTGTAGGATCGAAAGTATGTCTAGAGGGGGGAAGATTAGACTACTTGACCAAATAAAAATCTAGCCTTTTCCCAATTTGAAGTGTTGATAGATTTTAGCTTAGAACAAGTCAAGCAATCAACCTACACATGCAAGTTTAAGAGTATAGCAGCGGAATGTAAAACATTGCATATGAAGGTAAAGGGAGCAGTTCGGAGAGGGCAAACGCAATGTAGACACGGATATTTTTTCTGTGGTTCCGATAGGTGGTGCTATCGTACATCCACGTGGATGGAGACTTCAGCCAACGAAGGGTAACAGTTGCGCGAGTCCACGGAGGGCTCCACCCACGAAGGGTCCATGAAGAAGCAACCTTGTCTATCCCACCATGGCCATCACCCACGAAGGACTTGCCTCACTAGGGTAGATCTTCACGAAGTAGGCGATCTCCTTGCCCGTAAAAACTCCTTGGTTCAACTCCACAATCTTGTCAGAGGCTCCCAAGTGACACCTAACAAATCTAGGAGACACCACTCTCCAAAAGGTACTAGATGGTGTGTTGATGATGAACTCCTTGCTCTTCTGCTTCAAATGATAGTCTCCCCAACACTCAACTCTCTCTCACAGATTTGGATTTGGTGGAAAGATGATTTGAGTGGAAAGCAACTTGGGGAAGGCTAGAGATCAAGATTCTTGTGGTTGGAATGGAATATCTTGGTCTCAACACATGAGTAGGTGGTTCTCTCTTAGAAAATGTATGCTGGAAGTGTAGGCACGTTCTGATGGCTCTCTCCACAAATGAAGAGTAGGTGGAGGGGTATATGTAGCCTCCACACAAAATCTAACCGTACACAAAATTTACCAAACTCGGTGGGACCGAATCATGAAACTTGGTCAGACCGATTTAGTTCAAAATGTGAACGTTAGGATTTTCGGTGGGGCCGACATATCAACTCGGTGGGACTGATTTCATTAGGGTTAGGGCATAACGTAATCTTAGTGACTGATCACATAAAGTTGGTAGGACCTATTTCTGTAATAGGCAAACAGAGATTGGTCAGGCAAACTCGGTGGGACCGAATCACTCATTTCGGTGAGACTGAAACGTTACAAAAAGGAAACAAAGAGTTTGCATTGCGAACTTGGTGGGACCAATCACTCATCTCGGTTGGACCGAAACGTTACGAAGGGAAATAGGGAGTTTGCAATCCCATCTCGGTAAGACCGAGATCCCTATCGGTGAGACCGAAGTGACTAGGGTTTCTGGCGGTGGCTATGTCAAATGAACTCGGTGGTGCCGGATAGATCAAATCGGTAGGGTCGAGTTTGACTTTTGGTTTGAGACATATGTGGATATGAGAAAGTGGTTGAGGGCTTTTGGAGCATATCACTAAGCATTTTGAGTAAGCAAGCCATTAAGCAACACCTCATCCCTTTTTAATAGTATTGGCTTTTCCTATGGACTCAATGTGATCTTGGATCACTAAATTGAAAATGTAGAGTCTTGAGCTTGAGCCAAAAAGAGTCCTTAGCATTTTGAGGGGTCCATATTCCTAATCCAGGCCATGCCAATCATTGAACTTTCTGAAATGATCATCTTGAAATAGCATTAGTTCAATGAGCTATATGTTGTTAGTAATTACCAAAACCACCCAGGGATAGTTGCACTTTCAATCTCCCCCTTTTTGGTAATTGATGACAACATATAGATCAAAGCTTTGACAAATGATAATAAGATTTAAAATACATCATCACTTTGAGAAGTATGTGATAAGCAAGAGCTCCCCCTAAATTTGTGCATTATTTAAAATTTGGTTTTGAATGCAAATTCGCAATCGATTAGGATCATGTGTTACTCTTCCATGTCACATACATCTTCGTGGAGCACTCAAAATGATAGGAATTAAAAACATGCACTCATCACCAAGCAAAGTGAATGATCATATATGAGATATAAAAGATAATATCATCCAAGCAAACATTAAAGTAGGATATGATCAAACACATGATCATACAAGTATCTCACACAGACATAAAGAGTATCAAACGAGCACACACAGAAGAATCAAGCAAATAGCAAGAGAGACAAAGAAGCAAAACACTCTCTCTCGAAGCCTATGATCTATACATTTCTCCCCCTTTGGCAACAAGTTACCAAAAAGTTTGAAAATGCATAGTGCTATGCGTCTCTCTAGGATTGGTCTTCGGGAGGTGGTGTTGAGAGGACTCCAAGGACGAAGGCATCAGTAGATGTTGTTGGAGCTGGTGGAGTGGCAACTGGAGGTGGCACTGAAGCTGTTGCTACTGGTGCTGAAGTAGTTGCTCTAGTTTCAGCCATGGGAACTGCAGCAGACCTCTGACCTCTAGGCACTCTCTAAAAAGCATCTGTGGTAGCCTGCCCTTTCTTCTCCTCTGCTTCCTCCTAGAGCTGCTCAATAGCTGTCTGCATCTCTGTTACTTTAAGATCAAGATCATAGAACTTGGTCTCAATGATCCTCTCCAAGCTCTCCTGATTTTGAGTCAGGGTGGCCAAGTCCTTCTCAATCCTCAAAGTTGCTTGAATCAGATAAGCAAGCTGATCTTGTTTTGAATTCAGAAATACTTGAGATGCCTCCTCAACACTTGGCATCTTTGCAGCCTTCTCGGCCTTTGCCTTTTCTCTCTTCTCTTGTGCTTGCACAGATGTGGGATCATCCTCATTCATCACAACAGTGTTATCCTCAAATTATGGTCTCAAAGGTAAGTGATCCTTGTCCAACAAATAAGTGCATGTGCCCATCTTGTAGTTGATGAGCACCTGAATATGTGGAGCATACCCACAAGATCTCTTCTGATCTGCAGCCGTCCTCTTGATTGTTTCAACAATCAGACTCATGATCTTGAATTTCTAAGGTACATCAAATATCTGCAGCAAGTTGATTGAATGGCCTCTGATCATCTTGTGATCTCCAGATTTGGGCAACAATGTATGCCTCAATATTATGTTAATTGTAGTTAGACCAGACAACAAGTAATGTACATATCCAAATTTAAGTGTATCCAATGCTTTGTTTGGGATCTCTTTGTACATATTTGCCACTGAGTTGTGGTCTTTCTTCTTCTTGGCATAGACATCCAAATCATCTGCATGCTCTTCAGGGGCTTTGCTCAACTTTTCCCATTCAGCAACAGTTGACTGGTACCTTGTACCTTCAGACATCCATACAATTCTACCATCTGGATAAAAATGAGCTGTGGAGTAGAATTGCATGATGAGTTCATCATTCCATTTGGTAAGCTTTTGTCCCACAAATTTGTCAACACCACATGCTTTGAAGCTTTCATGTACTCCTCGAAAATAGTCTTCATTTTCATCAATGTATTCACAATGAACCCACTTCATATCACAAACTATAGGCTTCTTGTCAAACAGAATTGTTTCATAGAAATCTTGTTGTTCTTTGGTGTGGAACCTGTAGTCCAAACTGTTTTCCTTCTCGCAGCATAAGGATCAGATTATCTCCAAAGTCTGAGACCTGCATCTTTCCTGATCTTCATATCTTCTGCCACTGGATGGCTGTCATTGTGATCTGGAATCTTTGGTTTAAGCTTCCTTAGCACTTGGGCTTCAGCATCTTCTTCTTCCATTTCAGGCACTGGGCCTTGTTCTTCTCTTCAGCTGGAATGTTCCTAGTGTTCCTCTTGGGTTTTGAAGTCTTCCAAGTTGGAGCAGTAGCTTTGGGGGCAGTCTTGGGCTTTGAAGGGGCAGCTGCCGGTGTCAAAACCGGCGGATCTCAGGTAGGGGGTCCCCAACTATGCGTCTAAGGTCGATGGTAACAAGAGACAGGGGACACAATGTTTACCCAGGTTCAGGCCCTCTCTATGGAGGTAATACCCTACTTCCTGCTTGATTGATCTTGATGAATATGAGTATTACAAGAGTTGATCTACCATGAGATCGTAATGGCTAAAACCCTAGAAGTATAGCATGTATGATTATGATTGTCCCTATGAACTAAACCCTCCGGTTTATATAGATAACGGAGGGGACTAGGGTTGTACAAAGTCGGTTACAGAGAAAGGAATCTTCATACCTAAACGCCAACCATGTCATCCACGCCAAGGAGAGTCCCATCCGGACACGGGTGAGAGTCTTCGGTCTTGTATCTTCACAGCCCATCAGTCCGACCCATGCCCAACAGGCCGGACGTCCAAGGAACCCTTAATCCAGGACTCCCTCAGTAGCCCTTGAACCAGGCTTTCAATGACGATGTGTCCGACGCGCAGATTGTCTTCGGCATTGCAAGGAGGGTTCCTCCTCCGATGACTTCAAAGAGCTGTATTCAGCCTTCCATTTAATGTCGTACCCATCGGCTTCCGTGCATCCATGGCTTCAGCTTCCACGTGTTGAGCGAATACGAGAGGTCAGGGTATTTTTTGCACATAACACCCCGGCCATACAAGAAAGGTGTCTATTTAAAAAGATCGGATCTTAGATCCATTCCACACTACGCGGAAAATCCTCAGAGCTTGCTAGGAGGAACCATTCCAACATGGCTAGCGCTCCCAGTTCTTCCTCCCGTCCCCACGGCTCCGAAAAAGGTGATTGGGAGAGATGTTCCGTATCCCACGGTTAGCTGGTGAAGCTGCAAACACAGGGATTTCTTCCCCCCGCGTATCTAGTCCCCGTTCGAGCAGGATTGACTTCCTTCAACGGCGGGGTTCAGGCAGAGAATTTCCCCAATCCATACAGGGGGAACGAGTGTGCTTCGTTCCCTACTTGCTAAGAGGCGTCGGATTTCCAATCCAACCTTTCCTCCGAGGACTTCTGGAATATTACGGCCTCCAACTGCACAATTTCCCTCCTGCCTCCATCCTGCACATCGCGGGTTACGTTGCTCTATGTGAGCTATTCCTGGGCTATGCGGCCCATTTTGAATTATGGAGGAAACTATTCTGCCTCGTCCCTCGTAACCAAGAGGGATCGATATTCGAAGTGGGTGGAGCCGAGGTATGGCGCATCAACGGGACCGGATACCAGTTCGGCACGCCGAAGAAGGCGTCCGAAGAGTGGCCTTCCGAATGGTTCTATACTAAGGACGTCGCTCTTCCTGACCCAGTCCGAATGGGTCTTCCCAAATTTTCAAGCACACCATTGAAGAAACGCCACAGCTGGCACCCTCGGAGCCTCGAGGAGGAAGATAGCGCAGAAGTCTGTCAATTGATAGGCAAGATAAAGACGCTCGCCCAGTCCGGATTATCAATAATCGAGGTAATGGCGACTTCTATAGTGCGGGGGGTCCAACCACTCCAATACAGAGGGCTTCCCATGTGGCACTATAATGGGGAAGATGACGCCTCACGGTTTGGTCGGAAGGGTCCGAACACCCCCGCCGCTTTGGCCAAAATATTGGCCGAACTGTACAAAGGGGAGAAAGAGGAGTTCACTCGTCTCAAACGTCGAGATGGATTTTCCATGTACAGTCCTCCTAGCTGGGTGAGTTCTAATCCCACCATTTTACTCAATCCTCTCCTTGAGTCATTTTTAATGGATAGTAACCCATCCATTTGCAATAGGAATGGCGGAAGGTTACCTAGGGGATCCATAGCCCCGCCCCCCAGCCAGAGGATGACAACCGGGGCCTTGACCCGGATTCGAGGAGGATCCGGACATATTTGTAGAGCTTGAGGATGGAGTATTCTACTAGGCGAGCTATGACGGCATGGAAGTGGCCATCATCGCCGACTATCTCCATCTCCTCCCTGCCTTGCATGTATGTAATCAAGAGACACCTCTGTCGGTGTCAAAACCAGCGGATCTCGGGTACGGGGTCCCGAACTGTGCGTCTCAGGCGGATGGTAACAGGAGGCGGGGGACACGATGTTTACCCAGGTTCGGGCCCTCTCGATGGAGGTAATACCCTACTTCCTGCTTGATTGATCTTGATGATATGAGTATTACAAGAGTTGATCTACCACGAGATCGTAGAGGCTAAACCCTAGAAGCTAGCCAATGGTATGATTGTTGTTGTCCTACGGACTAAGCCCTCCGCTTTATATAGACACCGGAGGGGGCTAGGGTTACACAGAGTCGGTTACAAGGGAGGAGATCTACATATCCGTATTGCCAAGCTTGCCTTCCACGCCAAGGTGAGTCCTATCCGGACACAGGACGAAGTCTTCAATCTTGTATCTTCATAGTCCAACAGTCCGGCTAAAGTATATAGTCCGGCTGTCCGAGGACCCCCTAATCCAGGACTCCCTCAACCTCCTTCGAAAGAGCTTCCTCATTATACCTTACCCACCGCAGTATTTCGTGCTCCAAAGGGGAGGCGTCCGACGCCTCAACGTGCGCCAGAGGCATCTCCTAAGAGAGTGGCGCCCGCACCAAGCAAATCCTCGAAGAGGAAGGCGAATGACAACACGGCAAAGCCTTCATCAAAGAGGTATGGTTTTTGATCATGCCCCCTGGCAGTCACATCAAACTGTGACATTATCCGCTGTGTCTTATCAGGAAAAGCGTTCGCCGAACTATGTCCGGGATCTTACCGGCCGCTCCTCCACAAGTCAAGTTCCCGACCCTGCCTTAAAGGCAAGGGCTGATACGGGAGTGACGCCGGATTTTCCTTCGGTAGAGGAGTCGGATGATGTATCCGTCACAAACTCTAAAGTGGAAAGCGCCATGAATCATCGGCGCCGACGGGCCGCTCTTCGCGAACCCGGCTTTACAAAAGAGGCATTCAACGCCTTCAGCTCGGCTGATGCATATATCCGAGCTGCTCGAGATGGGCTTAACAGAGCCACTGACCAGCATTTGAAAGATATGCGGGTAAGTACACATTTGTGCAAATCTGATAATTATATACAAGTAGCCCCCGAGACTTGAAGTAGTTGATACAGCTGATTTAAGGATCATTTCATAACTAGGTGCTCACAGAGAAGAACAACCTGTTGTCTCAAGAGCTGGAAAAGTGTCGGACCCATCTAGCTGCTGCTACCGCCGGACTGGAGGAATCCAAGAAGGCATCGCCTGGTAATGTTCCCCTCTGTCAAGAAAATATAATCATATACTAATAATATTAAAACTTTTTGTACTCTCCATGGCAGGATCGTCAAATCAACTGAAGGAGGCCCTGCAAGTCGCGCAAGCGGGGGAACAAGAGGCCAAAAGGCAACTGGCCGCGGGCGAACGTGTGCTGACACGGGTCAGGGATGAGAACAATAAGATGCAGGATTCCAACACACTGCTGGGCGAAGAACTAAAAGATGTGCGAGCCCAGCTAGCCGACTCCGTGAAGGAGAATAAGAGGCTACGAGGCGGCATAATCGGTATGCTTTTTGAACTTGCCTCCATATAATTCGGCGAGGACAGGGACTGACAGATTTATGTCTGCAGGTATGCTGACTGGCCGTCCCGAAGAGGAAGTGTCTGGATTTCAAGGCGACCTGCTACAAGAGCTGTCCCAAATGCACGAGCGAGCTCGGCAAACAATGTAGAGTGTTGCCAAGGCTTTATGGCCATCCGCCTCCCCTCCAGGAAGTATGGCGGAGCTCGTGGAGCTATTCAAAGGAGCACGACGGCGTATTCGATCATGGAAGATATCAGCCTGCCGAGAAGGTGCGCGGGAGGCCTAGGCCATGGTGAAGACATGGTACACCAAGCTTGATCGAAATCATATGGCTCGGGTTGGACCTCTAGGGTCGGACGGAAAATAAATTGCTGTTAGTTTGGTATATGACCAAGTAAAAGTAGCCGCAAAATATTCCCAACAGGATTGTAAGTTAGACAGCCTACTAGACGGCATAGAGGAGGAAATTTTTGAGTCCCAGTGACTATGTACTTTCCTTGATATATTTGTCCCTAGCCGGATTGTAAAACGATCGTCATAGCATACCTTTTCGCTTCGACCTCTGTACTCGAAGGTACGGAGTGTTTCCGAATACCTGAGCGGCAAGATAGACCAGGGTATGCGTGGAAACCAGGTGTAGGGGTCATAGTTACTTAAACAGACAAGTTGTATCTGGCTAGCTATGTTATATTACATTGTAATTGTAAGAAACGTCTTCCAGAGAGAATAGTTCCGTTAAGACTTCCTTTCCCTGGGTGAACATGCGTTAATATGCATGTCCGAACTGTGATTCAAAAATTGCAGTATACATAACATCTTGGGGTTCATAGTGTAATGAGTGTGAAAACATCTTTAGTCCGTCGACCGAATATTCCCTTAAGAACGCTAGCTTTCGGCTTCACCCAGTCTGAGGTACACATCCGGATGACCTGGCAGTAACAATCGCAGAGGTGCTCCCTTTATGCCCTAGCCAAACAAACGGGAATGTAGGGCATAAGCACAGGAGCCAGCCAACCCAGCTTGGCCAAAACTTAAGTCATAACAATGCATATAATGGCGAAGAAAAGGTACATATGAGGAAAAAACACATATGTGATGAGCTTGATGCCCGGAAAATAATAATAAGCTTCTGTACAAGAAGCCCCCAGGTATTATGGGCATACATATTTAAGAATGTGTACGTCGTAGCTGCGCGGTTTAGCCGCACGAGAGCTTTAAAGCTAAAAAACTGAAACGAGAGGAAAAAGTAATTGAAACAAAAGGGGGATAAGACGAACAAAGAGTTCAGCTCTAGGCGTAGAATCTTCGGAGTCTGGCCGCGTTCCATGGGTTCGGCTCTAAGCGGTTATCTGATGCATCATGCAGGCGATATGCTCCTCCGGTGAGAACTTCGTCAATGATGAAGAGACCCTCCCACTTGGGCTTGAGTTTGTCCTTTTTTTCTCTGGCAAGCGTAGAACGAGTTCGCCAACATTATAAGTCTTGGCCCGCACTTCTCTGCTTTGATATCTGCGAGCATGCTGTTGATAAAATGCGGAACGGGCTTTTGCGACGTCGCGCTCCTCCTCCAGGGCATCTAAGTTGTCCTGCCGATCAAGCTTGGCCTCTCTCTCTCTTCATATATGCGCACTCGGGGTGAGTCATGAATAATGTGGCAGGGCAACACAGCCTCTGCGCCGTACACCATAAAGAAGGGTGTATATCCGGTAGTGCGATTGGGTGTGGTCCGCAGCCCCCAGAGTACGGAGTCGAGCTCGTCAACCCAGTGCTTGTCTGATTCTTTCAAAGACCGCACTACTCTAGGCTTGATGTTGCTCATAATAAGACCATTGGCTCGTTCGACTTGACTATTTGTTTGCGGGTGATAGACGGAGGCGTAATCGAGCTTAATGCCCAGATTAGCACACCAGGTTTTCACCTCATCGGCTGTGAAATTGGAGCCGTTATCGGTGATGATGCTGTGTGGGACACCATAACGGTGCATGACACCGGATATGAAGTCTGTCACTAGTCTGGCTTCGGCCGTTTTAACTGGTTTGGCCTCTATCCACTTAGTGAACTTATCTACCATGACCAGCAGATATTTTTTCTTATGGCTTCCTCCTATAAGGGGTCCGACCATATCAAGCCCCCAGACCGCAAAAGTCCAAGTGATGGGGATTGTTTGTAGACCGGTGGGTGGCATATGGATTTGGTTGGCAAAAATCTGGCATCCGACGCTACGTTGGACAAGGTCCTGTGCATCTGCTCGGGCCATCGGCCAATAGAAACCTGTACGGAAGGCCTTACTTAAAATGGGCCCGAGCCGCGGCGTGGTGACCACCGAGACCGGCATGAATTTCAGCCAAGAGCTGTCGTCCCTCTTCTTCGGATATACATCTTTGAAGTACTCCGGTAGCACTTTTCTTGTAGAGCTCTCCGTCTTGGACCTTGTAGGCTTTCGAACGCCGGACAATGCAGCGAGCCTCATTCTGATCGTCAGGGAGCTCTCGCTTATTAAGGTAGGCCAAGAAGGGTTTGGTCCATGGGGCAATTACTGCCATGGTAAGATGGGCCGATGGTGTTATTTCGGTGGCTAAGCCCCCGATGATATCAGTATTGTGTTCAGAATCTGGGGGTATAATCGGATCTGGACTGGTGTTGCCGCTCTCCCCTTGCCACACCACGGATGGCTTGAAGAGCCTTTCTAGGAATATGTTAGGCAGGACGGGGTCGCGCTTAGCACCGATACGAGCAAGGACATCAGCCGCTTGATTACTCTCTCGAGCCACATGATGAAACTCAAGCCCCTCAAACCGAGCCGACATTTTGAGAACGGCGTTATGATAGGCCGCCATCTTTGAATCTTTGGCGTCGAAGTCTCCATTTATTTGGGATATTGCGAGGTTTGAATCCCCGCGCACCTCTAGGCATTGTATGCCCATGGAGACAGCCATCCGAAGACCATGCAATAAGGCCTCGTATTTGGTTGCATTGTTGGAGTCTGTGTATAATATTTTGAGTACGTACTGAACTGTGTCTCCGGTGGGGGACGTTAAGACAACGCCCGCTCCTAAGCCCGCCAGCATTTTGGAACCATCAAAATGCATGACCTAGTTGGAGTATGTGCCGTACTCTTTAGGGAGTTCGGCCTCTGCCCATTCAGCGACGAAGTCGGCCAATACTTGGGATTTAATGGCCCGGCGCGGTTTGTATGTTATGTCGAATGGAAGGAGCTCAATGGCCCACTTGGCAATCCGGCCCGTGGCATCGCGGTTGTTTATTATGTCATTGAGTGGTACTTCGGAAGCCACTGTGATTGAGCACTCTTGAAAGTAGTGTCGTAGCTTCTGGGATGCCATGAAGACCACATATGCTATCATTTGGTAATGAGGGTACCGGGATTTGCATGGTGTGAGGACAGTGGATACGTGGTATACCGGCTTCTGAAGCGGGAATTTGTGTCCGTCCTCCTCTCACTCGACGACGAGCACCGCACTCACCACTTGGTGCGTTGCCGATATGTATAATAGCATGGGTTCACCGACGTTCGGTGCGGCGAGGATTGGGTTGCTCGCTAAAAGAACCTTTATTTCTTCCAGTCCGGACATTGCCGCACCCGTCCACTCGAAGTGGTCGGTGCATTGGAGAAGGCGATAGAGTGGCAGTGCTTTTTCTCCTAGTTTGGAGATAAAGCGGCTTAAAGCTGCCACACATCCGGCTAGTTTTAGGACCTGTTTAAGGTCTGTTGGTGTAGCCAATTGTGACAAAGCTCAGATTTTGGCTGGGTTTGGTTCAATTCCTCTATTGGAAACGATGAAGCCCAGTAGTTTTCCAGCGGGAACGCCGAAAACACACTCTTCCGGATTGAGCTTGATGTCATATGTACGGAGCTTGTCGAATGTGAGATGCAGATCGTCTATCAATGACTCGACGTGCCTAGTTTTGATGAAGATGTCATCCACATATGCTTCAACTGTCTTGCCGATCTGCTTCTCTAGGCATGTTTGAATCATGCGTCGGTAGGTGGCCCCGGTGTTTTTGAGCCCGAAGGGCATAGTGTTGAAGCAGAATGGCCCGTATGGGGTAATGAATGCCGTTGCGGCTTGGTCGGAGTCCTTCACTTTGATTTGATGGTATCCAGAGTATGCGTCGAGGAAACACAGTGAGTTGTGTCCTGCGGTAGCATCAATAATCTGATCGATGCGAGGGAGGGGGAAGGGATCCTTAGGGCAGGCCTTGTTGAGGTCTTTGAAATCAACGCATAGGCGCCAGGATTTATCCTTCTTTGGCACCATCACCCGGTTTGCTAGCAGTCCGGATGTTTTATTTCTCTGATGAATCCGGCCTTGATTAACTTGGCTAGCTCCTCCCCCATAGGTTCGGAAAAGTGCCGCAGTGTTTGCTTGACCGGTTTATATCCCTTCAGTATATTGAGGCTGTGTTCGGCCAACCTGCGTGGGATTTCTGGCATATCAGAAGGGTGCCAGGCGAATATGTCCCAGTTCTCGCGCAGGAACTCCCGTAGCGTGGCGTCAACCATTCGGTCGAGCTGTGCCCCGATGGATGCTGCCTTGGGGTCCGTCGGGTGAACTTGAAATTTGACTATTTCCTCTGCTGGTTTAAAGGAGGTGGATTTGGGTCGCTTGTCCAGGATTACGTCGTCCCTATTGTCAGATTTTGGGTTCCGGCAAAACCCTTGAGGTTCGAACACTGGGGTGCGCACGAAGATCTCTCCCTCACCGCGATCTCAAGGATCAGCAAGTCGAACTCACAGAACAAAGGGACACAAGGTTTATACTGGTTCGGGCCACCGATGTGGTGTAATGCCCTACTCCAGTGTGGTGTGGTGGATTGCCTCTTGGGCTGAGGAAGAATAGTTACAAGGGAAGAACAGCCTCCTGAGGAGAGGTGCTCTTGTGCTTGGTGAGTTTGTGTGGATGAGGATGATCTGAATGGCCTCGGATCCGTCCTACTCTCACTGTGGTGGCTAGCCCTATTTATAGAGGCCCTGGTCCTCTTCCCAAATGCTGGCGGGAAGGGATGCCACAACGGCCAAATTTGAAGGGAGACAACTAGTACAAGTTATCCTGACTAAAGGTGGTCTTCGCCTGCCAAAGGCTCTGGTGGTGACGCCGTGTTGGGCTCTATGGTGACCTCCGTCCTGCCGTCCTGCTGGTCTTGGTCTCATTGCACCGATATGGAAACCTTTGCCTGATGCCTCGGGACTCCTCGCCTGCGCTTGCCTCTTTAGCACCAAAGATGAAACGAGGACACTGCACGCTGGCGCCCGCCTGGCCCCGGTCGTCATGGCTTGCATCACAGAAACCTCGCGACACTACTAGGAAAACGGCTATAACTAATATGGACATTAATGGCGCACCATGTATGTGGTGCGCCACTGCTATATAGCAGTGGTGCACCAGATACAGGTACGCCATTATTGGCCACATTACTAATGGCGCACCAGTTTTGAGTGTGTGGTGCGCCATTACTAGTTTTGAAAAAAAAGATTAAAAAATTTATTAGCAGTGGTGCACCAGGGGATAGTGTGCCATTACTATTAATGGCGCACTATCCTCTGGTGCGCCACTACTAACTTTTCCCCAAGCGCCCCCCCCTGTGGACCGCCTTTTCAGTTTCAAAAAATAAATAAAAGAAAATGATAGAAATGTCAAAAAATAAAAGAAAATAAGATTCCCATGTGATATGTGGTCTAGTTGTCAGCAAAATTTACAAACATGAATTTTCGACTTTTTTGCAAAATCTCTCGAGAATTTGTAAAATGGGCATAACTTTTGCATACAAACTACGATGAAAAATTTTTTTATATGAAAAATCATCTACTTGAAAAGTTATATCCAAATTCAACGGGGGGAACCCCGTTGAAGATTTTTAGAATCCTCAAAAATCTAACAGAAAATAAGTTACGGGGCTTTCAAGATCTGGAGAGGCAAAAAAATTCAAAAAATATCAAACTCAGTAATGGCGCACCTGCCCATGGTGCGCCATTACTATCTTCCCGCCTTCAAAATTCAAACTATATAAAAAATAAAAATAAAATTAGTAATGGGGCACCTGGCCAAGGTGCGCCATTACTATCTTCCCGCCTTCAAAATTCAAAATAAATCAAAAAAATAATAAAAAAAGTTAGTAATGGCGCACCTGCTCACGGTGCGCCATTACTATGCCGTATATATGGCTGGGCGGGGTCCTCTCCTCCTTACCTCTTCATTTTTCTCCTCCACTCCACCTCTCCTCCACTCCATCTCCCCTCCTCTCCTCCACCATACTCCCCTCCTCCTCTCCGGCGACC
>NC_057808.1:131298555-131339816 GCF_018294505.1 Triticum aestivum
GCTCCTCCTCCCTCCTCTCCTCCCTTCCCCTCACGGTTTCTCCTCCCTCCTCTCCGGTGAACTCCTCTCCGGCGACCTCCTCCTCCTCTCCGACGATGTAGGCAAGCTCCTCTCCGGTGACCTCCTCCTCCTCCTCTCTGATGATGTAGGCGAGCTCCTCTCCGGTGACCTCCTCCTCCTCCCTCCTCTCCTCCTCACGGTCTCTCCTGGGCCCTCCTCTCCGGCAAACTCCTCTCCGGCAAAAGAACGTAGAAGATCCAAAAATGAGAACAAAATTTGAACAAATATCGTGCAAAAAAAACAAGCAAAAAAAAACGAGCAAAAAAGGGCAAAAAAATCGCGATCCAGATCCAAATTCAAAATTCAAAAATAGCAATGCCGCACGATAGGGGTTAGACGGTGCGCCACTACTATTTTCCCGCCTTCAAAATTCAAAAAAAAAATCAAAAAAAGTTACCAGTGGCGCACCTGTAGCAATAGTAATGGCGCACTACAAGGTGCGCCACTGTTACCTGCAATACTAATGGCACACCTCTCTGGTGCGCCATTAGTATTTGTTACTAGTGGCGTGGTAATAGTGGTGCACCTATAGTGCGCCATTAATAGCCAAAATAGGTGCGCCACTAACAGCCTTTTTTCTAGTAGTGCGAGGTGCCCCTTGCCTTGATCTCTCCGCCCCTTGCGTGCCAGCCTGGTGAGGCCGCCCCCTAGGAGGTCTTGTGTCGTCCGCCTCGCGAGGCTTGGCCCCTCGCGAGGGTCTTGAGTGTTTGCTGGTGAAGATGGGCCGTACAGGGCCGCTGGTGGAGCCACGCCGTGGGCTGCAGGCAGGCAAGTCTGGGGACCCCCGTTCCCAGGACACCGACAGTAGCCCCCGGGCCCAAGGCGCGCTCGGACATGGCTTCGAGGCAAAGCCAAGGGGAAAGTGCGGAGCACCGCGGGCCCCAACAGCCTGCGGCCTCGGTTGATGCGTGGCGATTGATGGGACGTGGGCATCTCCGCTTCCCCACGCTGCCTCGGCAACTGCCCGACTTGACGAGTCCCTGCTGCATGCAGAGAAAAATCATCATCACCTGTGATCGTGGGGGTCGCCAGTTGGCCTTCTCCCGCTATAAATGAGGAGGGGCGGAGTCCCCATCGCTCATCTCTTCCTGCTCTGCTCGCTTCTTCTCCCTTGCTTCATTGTTAGTAGCAACACCCATGGCGCCTGCGAAGAGGTTCTCGGCCGCAGAAAAGGGAAAGCCCCCCCGCGACGAGCCCGGGCCACTTCCGCCCAAGAAGAGGCTGGCCCACCGCCGCGACGTAGTCGTGAGGCCGGAGGTGTCGAGGCCTTGGTGCGAGCAGCCTCCTCCTGGGTACCCGCTGCCTCTGTATGCCCAAGCCGAGGGCTACGGAGGGAGAGGCGCCAAGCGGCACCGCCCATGCTGTGGCCGTGGTCGCCGCGCCGTGGTGACGCATGCCGTCGCCCCAGGAGCCCACGCCGCGGACTCCTCGCGCGAACTCGTGATGTGGGCCGCGATGCCTCCGCGCACTTAGATTCGCTTTCCGCAGTTCTTCTCTGCCGAGATGCCGCCGAGGTGCCCCCTCGAGCTTTGGCTGTAGCACGCTGACTGCGACGCCCCGGCGACTGGAGCGGAGGTTGAAGCCGTCTCCCCAGGCAAGATCTTCATGACCCGTGGCTGGGGCAAGGTTGCTCGAGTCTGCCGCTCGGAAGGTGCCCTCGCCATCCATTTTGAGTACGATGGTGCCTCCACCATGTTCTTCAAGGTCTTCGACGAGGAAGGTTGTCGCCTGGAGTGCTGCCACGGAGGGGGTCGTCGGGACGGTGCAGCGGCCATCGCCAAGACTGCCGCTGGCTTCGCCAGCAACTCCTCCAGCAGTAGCGGCGGCGCTTGGGAGTCCAGCGACTCTCCTGAGCCCTACGAGACCCCGGAGACGAGCGACGACAGCTACGTACCCACGAGTTCTCGCCGCGCCTGGAGCAAGGCGCCGTCGTCGCTGATCTGTATGGGGTTGGCGCCGGCCTCCCATGGCCCACTATTGATGATGGCGTCGGCCACGCTGGCACGTGTAAATAGTGCTCCTAGAAATTCCCTTCTTTTGTTCCCTGCAAGGAATCGAGATGGACCCCGCGGGGGCGTGTAAAGGGTATGTAATGTCTTTTGTTGACATTATCCTTATTATGAAAATTTGCGAACGCATGTCCTGTTTCGGCTCGGTCTCCCCTTTCTAACCCCGCGGCAGCTTCGTGCTCTTTGCCGACAGGTCCCGGCCCCAGGCAGGCTGCGGCCGTCGCTTGTGTGCCAGGTCGCGATGCCGTGGTCAACGCCGGGAGGTGAGCGGCCCGAGGTCCAGTAAGAGCTCCTGAGGCGCGGTGCTCAAGAGGTCCCCTTTAGCGTGCAAGCAGCCACCGAGAGGTAGGAAAGGGAGGCGACGTTGCTGTAACAAGGTTGCAACAAGTGAGAATCCTATGCCGTAGCGCTTGGTCGACCTGGGCGCGAAACTTTTCTTGGCAGTCCAGAGTCGGTTCCCTGTGCTGCGCCAGACTCGTGCGTCGACGGCCGTAGTGTAGCTAGGTTAGGCCCGCGCGAGCCTCCCTCTCCTTTCCGCGCTCTTCTATGTGCTCTACGTCCTCAGGTCCCGGCCCTCGAGTGAGCTCAGCCGCCGTTGGTATGCAGGTCGCGATGCCGTGGTCAAGGCTAGGGGGTGACGGCTAGAGAGCCAGTAAGAGCTCCTGATCCGCGATGCTTAGGAGCCCCCCTTTTAACGCGCAAGCGAATTGCATGGGAGAAGAGGGAGCCCGCGGTACCGCCTGCTGTTCTCCTCAGGAGGTTCCTCCAGGTTAGCGCGAGGAGGGACACAAATTGCCACTATGATTGCCAGTCTACCACTGGTCGCTCCGCAAGAAGATGAAGGCACTGAGGGCCTGGTGAGGTGACGTGCGCGGGGCGTGCCGCGAGTCAGAGCTCGACCGCTCAGATTTGTCAGCGTTGCAGGGACGGACCCGAGCACAAGCGTCGTGCCAGCGTGAGTAGCCCCTGTTGCGGGATGAGCATGGGGCAGATCGGCGACGCAGGCCGTCACGATGGGTGACAATCAAGCAGGTAATAACCATAGATAGCTTATGCAAGGGACAAACTAGCTTAGGTAGATGCAAGGACGATACATGCCACCGGGACGGACCCGAGCGGCTTGGGGACGATGCAGCCCGAGGGGCGCCCCAACAGAGTAAGCTAAAGACGTAAAAAGGATACATGCCGCAGGGACAGGCCCACGTGGCCTGGGAATGATGCAGCCCGGGGGGCGCTCCCAGCTAAATAAACTCAGAAAATGTCACCTGGTTCCGTTGTTGAAGGGATGTCAGGGTAGCTGAAGATGCGTGGTGAAGGGGTTGCTCCTCATGAGCCTCCGGGGCCTGAACCTCGGGAGGCTCTGGGGGTCTAGGCGGCTCCTTGAGGACCATCTCCATCTCCGCCAGGACTGCGTGATGTCGGGCCTCCTTGGTCGCTAGGACGCTCCGCAGGTTGCGCTGGAAGGCGGCCGCCATGCTTGGCAGGCCGAATGGCATGCGAACATAGCTTTCAGGTGGGCCCTCACAACGTCCCACGCGCGAAGGCCAGAAGCGCTCCTGAGATGCGGCCCTATTGAGCCCTGGGATGTCGATGCAAACACATAACCCGCCATCATTGCCAGGATGGGGAGCTGCGCCAGGTGGGCGGCGGTCGCCACGCATGGCCCTTGCATCCTGCAGCTCCTGAGTGGTCGTGGCGATGAACTCCTAAGCGTCGGGATCTCCTTGCCCGGGGTCCCTCCTGAGGAAGACGTGCTGCAAAGCACGCCTCCACGTGGTGCTCGAGCGCCTCCCTCGTGATGTTGGCTAGGTCTGAGGCCCTCCAGAAGAGAGCCCCGAGCCCTACCCGAGGAGGCCGCCGGGTGCGCCTTCCTATGCGAGGGAGGGAGGCACCCCAGGTGCGGGTGTCGATCCTGATGTGGCACCGCTAGAGGCGCCGCTCCCCTTAGGCCCTGTACGGAGTAGTTGCTTCTTCTTCTTGGGGGTGGCCTCAGGAGGGTATGCGCCCTTGCTCTCAGGGTCTTCGATTGCCGCGGCTTGGAAGGCGCGCTCGAGGGAGCACATCGCATCTCTTTCTTCGCAGGGGACTGTGATGATCCCGCCGCTTCCTGACATGTTGAGGACGTTGTAGCCATGGTGGGTCACTGCCATGAACTTGGCCAGAGCCGGATATCCGAGGATGGCATTGTACGGCAGACAGATGTGAGCAACGTCAAAGTCGATGAGCTCGGTGCAGTAGTTGTCGCGCTGTCCAAAGGTGACAGGGAGGCAGACCTGCCCTATCGGGGTGGTGGAGCCGTCAGTCACCCCTGAGAAGGGCTTGGTGGGCTGAAGCTGATTGTATGGCACTTCGAGGCTGTCAAATGTCTCGACGGACAGGACGTTAAGCCCTGCGCCGCCGTCAATGAGAGTCTTGGTGACTTGTACATTGCTGATGACGGATGAGCAGAGCATCGGGAGGGCGCCAGCAGTGGCCGCGCACTTGAGCTGGTCCGCCGAGCTGAAAGTGATGGCGCACTTGGACCACCTGAGCGGGCGCGTGGCCTGAAGCCTGGGAAGGGCTGTGTTCACCTCACGAGCAAACTGCTTGAAGATACGCTGAGATGCTGGGGCCTGAGCTCCGCCCAAGATGCACGCGATAGCACGCGGTTCCTGGAAACCCCCAGCCCCCTCGTCCTGATGGTGGTCGTCGTTCCTTCTTGGTGGCTGTCGGTGTCAAAACTGGCGGATCTCGGGTAGGGGGTCCCGAACTGTGCATCTAAGACGGATTGTAACAGGAGGCGGGGGACACGACGTTTACCCAGGTTTGGGCCCTCTCGATGGAGGTAATACCCTACTTCCTGCTTGATTGATCTTGATGATATTAGTATTACAAGAGTTGATCTACCACGAGATCGTAGAGGCTAAATCCTAGAAGCTAGCCTATGGTATGATTGTTCTTGTCCTACGGACTAAAACCCTCCGGTTTATATAGACACCGGAGGGGGCTAGGGTTACACAGAGTCAGTTACAAGGGAGGAGATCTATATATCCGTATCGCCAAGCTTGCCTTCCACGCCAAGGAGTGTCCCATCCGGACACGGGACGAAGTCTTCAATCTTGTATCTTCATAGTCCAACAGTCCGGCTGTCCGAGGACCCCCTAATCCAGGACTCCCTCAGTAGGCCCTGAACCAGGCTTCAATGACGATGAGTACGGCGCGCAGATTGTCTTCGGCATTGCAAGGCGGGTTCCTTCTCCGAATACTCCATAGAAGATTTTGAACACAAGGATAGTGTCCGGCTCTGCAAAACAAGTTCCACATACCACCGTAGAGAGAATAATATTTCCACAAATCTAAGCTGCTAACAGCTTTTCTTAACATGACGTTCTGCCGTGGTCTGGTCATGATGAACCGTTTTTCCGAGCCTGCCCCTGCACGTGTTGCGAGGCGGTTTTGTTGGCACGTCTTGTCGAAGCAGAGATCGTGTCCCTCTTTTCACGGGATTCTCATCAATACGGGTGTGGGTAACCCAACCGCGCCATCAATTACGGCGCTTGGGGAATAAGCGGCTTTACCAGGCAAGTGGGGAGGCGCAGAATCCCTGCTGCCTTTATAAGGGGATAAGGACTCCCTTTCGCACCCACGCTTTCTTCTTCCCGATCCATTCCCCTCCGCCCGAGTTCCAGCGCCCAAGCGTTCATCTTCTCTGCCCATAAAGGCCTTCCAAAAATGTCTGGATCCAGAGCAGGAGGCAAATGGATGGCCTCTACCATCCGGGAGAAGGATATCAAAAAGCTTCGGGAGGCTGGATATCTAGCCAAGAAAATCAGCCACCGTCTCCCGACGGCGGGACAGATCGTCCCTACTCCGGAACCCCACAAGAGGGTTGTATTCCTCCCTCACTTTGTCCGCGGGCTAGGGCTTCCCCTCCACCCGTTCGTTCACGGCATCATGTATTATTATGGGATCGATCTTCACGATCTATCCCCTAATTCCTTCCTCAACATCTCGACATTCATTGTCGTGTGTGAGGCTTTTCTCCGCATCTCGCCACATTTCGGCTTATGTCTGAAGATTTTTAATGTGAAGCCCAAGGTAGTGGGTGGCGAGCACGCCGAGTGCGGGGGCACTATGGTGAGCAAGATGCCCAACGTTACATGGCCAACAGGCACCTTTAACGATTCCGTCAAGGAGTGGCAACAGCAGTGGTTTTACATCACCGAGCCGCACGGCACGTGTCGGAGTAAATGGCCACGGGTAGCCTAACCGACTTGCCCTGGTTCTTCCGAAAAAATTATCAGGCCTTCGGGCCTCCAAGCACTCCGAGCATTGGGCCGCCTTCCCTGGTCAACTACCACTCAAGCCGACTCCCGGAAGGCGACCCAGCCTTACCAACTCCTCCCCAGGACGACTACGGGGTGGCCGACTCCAAGAAGCCGGCCAAGAAGAACACCGACTCCTAGGAGCCGGCAAAGACCGCAACCACTCCAAACCACTCCCACATAACGGCGACGTGACGGGGTGTGGCCACAGTGCGGCCCACTACCCCCGAAGGCCGAGGCGGGCGTGGCTACAGGAGGCCGTACGGGACGGACGTCTCCCGTGCGGCTCGGCACTGTAGCCATGTTGGCCTCGACGTCACCCACGACCGACTCCCGTACGGCCCCCGGGCGGCGGGCCCCTTCGGCCAGAGGGAGGCGTGAAGGCGGCCCGGCCTTTCCCAGTCGGCCAAGAGCGTAGCCGGCCTCCAGAAGCCGGCTACTCCCTTCCTCGAAGCAGGAGCCCCATTAAGGAGACAAGAGGAGGTAAGGCTACAGTGATAGCCCCCGAGGCGGCCCACTGTAGCCACGCTTACCTCGACAAAGCCCTCATCATCATAGGCGAGGCTACAGTAAGCAGCCGCCGACAAGACCCTAGGCGGTGGGGCCGGCCTGTTGATCAAATAGCCGGCAGCCGGCGGGACCCACTAGCCAGCGGGACCCAGCAGCCAGCGGAGAAGCCGGCGAGCGTAGACACTGACGGCTGGGGCCAGAGCCCAGCCGGATTACCATGGTACCCCGGGGGGTAGTCCTATATAAACCCCCTGGAGCACCCATGCAAAGGGTTGGCACCCAATCATAGTTGGCCTCTGAGCATAGAGTTGCCCTCTAAGCATAGCACACACGCCATAGATAGAGAGAAGCAAGAGCTAGCCTTGTTCTTCTTCTCCCTTGATCTCAACAGCTCTAGGAGCGATTGTAGCTACCTTTTATCGATCTAGTGATCATGCGGAGACCCCGCAGAGCAGGACTAGGGGTGTTATCTCCTCGGAGAGCCCCGAACCTGGGTAAGATTCGCCGGCGTGCATGTCTTCGCCTCATCCCGTTTCCAGGCACCGGCGACGTTTTATTGGCTCCCACAATGATAAGCCATCCCTTGGCATATGTCGCACCAACCACCCGACATTTGGCGCCCACCGTGGGGCCAGGTGCACCGTCGTCCGGAGACCTGTTCTGGACGGGAACCCTCTTCCTCCCCCGTGAGGGCAGCCAGCCTGCTGCGCCCGATGGCGTTTGCCTCGACGCGCTGCAAGGCGTCGACGACGCCTGCGCAGCGAGCCGCCTCGCCGATCTGCTCGGCGAGACTCGCATCTCTGACGAGCCTACGTCTGACGCAGGCACCGACTACCCCGAGAGTGGCCTCGTCAGCCTCCTCGACCAACTTCACGTCTCCAGTGAGCCTGCTGTGGACATGGAGTCTGTCGGCTCCACCGACCCGATGCTCATCGACTCCGACACCGCGTCGCTTGACGCCTACCCCTCCGACGTGGTGGTCTTCGACGACCCCCTCCCTCGAGCTGATAGCGGCAGCAGCGCTGTCACCAAAGTGCTGGTCATCAGCCACGTCTCCAACTCGGGCGAGAATGCCCGCGACGCTCAGCAAGCGGCGATGCACGACCTCTCCGTCCCCATCCCGGCCGACGCCGACGCCGAGACCCTGGAGGCTCGCCGCCTTGCCCTCATCGCGGAGGGCCAAAAGATAGCCTCGATGAGATGCCTCACCGAGGCCCACCAGCGCGAAGTCGACCGCGCCGCCTTCGGCACGCCGCCGCCTAGCGGCCTGAGCCGAGCCGACTTCGTCCAGAAGCGCGGCGCAGCCATTGCCAGCATGCTGGGCGCAGATCGCCCCGTCTACGCCACCCCGCTCGAGAATCTGCGAGCCGCTCAGGCGGCTGCAGAGGAGCTCAATGGGCTGGGAGCCGACGAGCTCCCCTACATGACAAGACGGATCCAGCAGCTGATCGACGCGGCTGCAGAACGGCACGAAGCCGGCGCCCGTGCTGATAGTCATCCCCCGCGCAGGGAGCACGCCGCGACGTCCCGCTCGCCGACTGCGAGCGGCGCACGCCAGAAGAAAGACAAGGAGCCGGCTGCCAGCCGCAGCCGGACTCGCATCACCATCGAGCGCGACGCGGATGGCCGCCCTCGAGCTGTAGAGCACCAAGGAAATCTGCCTCCTCCCCCACCTCGAAGAGAAAGACGCCTCACCCCGCCGCCTATCACGCACCCGACTCTTGGCGACCGACTCGGCCGCCGAGAAGGAGTCGGCGAGAACGACGCCCGCCATAGGATCGACCGCCTTGCTCGATCCTTGGCGTTAGAAGAAGAAGACGATGTCGGCCCGCCATGCTTTGGCTCCCGCATCCGCGACGAGCCCTTCCCCAAAGGGTTCTCGCTCCCTAGAGACACACCCAAATACAACGGCTCGGTGAAGCCGGAAGATTGGCTCATCGACTACTCCACGGCCGTCAGCATCGCCAACGGCAATCGGCGCGTTGCCGTGAAGTACATCCCCCTGATGCTGCAGGGCACGACGCGCACATGGCTCAACAGCCTCAAGCCCTACAGCATCAACAGTTGGCTGAACTTCACCGAAGTTTTCGTCCGCAACTTCACCAGCACCTACAAGCGGCCTCCCAAGCCTCGCCAGCTCTCCCTCTGCGTCCACACTGGATGGGCTCGACTTCTTATTTTTGAGTGGCCCTTTCCGCTGACCGGACTTTGAGCCACTAAACCCAGCATTAACTGCCGTATCCTCAGCGTTTTCACCATATTTGCGGCGCTTGTGTTTGTTGCGTCGTGGTTTGCCGTTGCTATCCCTGGCCTGTGATGTGCCAGGTTTGCTTGCTGTGTTGTTGCTACGAGCCAAGCAGCTATCTTCGCCTGCGCAAAAGCGGGTCATAAGTGTCGTGAGGGCTGCCATGGATTTTGGCTTCTCTTGGCCGAGATATCGGGTGAGCCACTCGTCACGCATGTTATGTTTGAAGGCTGCAAGGGCTTCGGCATCCGGACAGTCGACAATTTGGTTCTTTTTAGTTAGGAAACGAGTCCAGAATTTCCTGGCTGACTCTCTGGGCTGTTGTGTTATGTGACTTAAATCGTCGGCATCCGGTGGTCACATATAAGTGCCTTGGAAATTGTCCAGGAATGCGTCTGCCAGGTTCTCCCAACTTCCGATGGAGTTTGCCGCTAAGCTATTCAGCCAATGCCGAGCCGGCCCTTTGAGTTTTAGCAGGAGATACTTGATGGCGTGTAGATCATCCCCGCGGGCCATGTGAATGTGGAGGAAGAAGTCTTCTATCCATACCGCGGGGTCTGTAGTACCATCATATGATTCAATGTTTACGGGTTTAAACCCTTCTGGGAATTCATGATCCATTACTTCATTAGTGAAGCATAGGGGGTGTGCGGCACCTCTGTGTCAGGCCATGTCGCGACGCAGTTCATACGAGTCTTGTCTGCTGTATTCGGCCCGGCCGGATTTGCTTTTAGTGTATCCGGCGTGACGATCATCGTCACGCGTTGGGGCGCGACCCCGTGATCCGTAGATCGATCTTGTATGTCCTGCTTTGTTTTCCAATACGTCTCGCAGGTCCCGCGTGTTGCCCCGGGCCTTGGTATTTTTGTTTGAATGGCGACAGGGTGCGGGTTGGACTTCGGGCTGATGTGTTACTCTGTCTCGGCCACGACGTGGCCGATCAGCTGCATCATACGCTGCTAATGTAGGTTTTAATGCTTCCTCGTCGAGTTGGGGTAGCAACCTGCGCTTTGGGTAACTCTTGGTTGGGCTCGAGTTCGTATTCCTCGGCTGCCAGGACCTCAGTCCATCTATCCGCTAGTAGATCTTGATCAGCTCAAAGCTGTTGTTGCTTTTTCTTCAGGCTGTTTGTTGTGGCTATAAGCCGGTGCTTGAAGCGCTCCTGCTCGACGGGATCCTCATGCACGATAAATTCTTCATCGCCGAGGCCCACCTCGTCTTCGGAGAGAGGCATGTAATTGTCATTCTCTGATTCTCCGTCTGGTGCCTGTTCCTAAGGGCTAGCTTGTTCATCCTCCCGCTCGAGGTCTGGCTGGAGCGTTATTGTCTCTTGTGCCGGTATCGCTGCTTTTGCTATGGCGGGACTTAGAGCGGCGCCGCTGACGCCGGTGCTTGGATTGCTTCTTGGAGGGATTATCCTCCGGTGCCTTATCGCCATCGCCTTCTTTGGGGGTGTCCACCATGTATATATCATATGATGAGGTGGCAGTCCAGCGCCCTGTCAGCGGTGGCTCCTGTTCGTCTCCTACATCGTCGTCCATACCGTCGATGTCTTCGGAGCCGAAGTCGAGCATGTCGGTTAAATCGTCGACAGTGGCTACTAAGTGGGTGGTGGGTGGGGAGCGAATTTCTTCGTCGTTTGCATCCCATTCTAGCCGGACATAGTTCGGCCAAGGGTCTCCTGACAAGGAAAGAAACCGCAATGAGTTTAGCACGTCGCCAAAGGGCGAGTGCTGAAAGATATCCGCGGAGGTAAACTCCATGATCGGCGCCCAATCAGATTCGATACGCACGGACGCAGGCGGTTGGGAGCCTGTGACCGGGGATGAATCCAAGGATCCAGCGACACAGGTCTCCTAGGAGGTGAAGTCAGTATTCGGCTCTATCGCCACTGAGTGCGCGCCCTTCGTGGCGGGGTCCATCCACCCGTCCTCGGACGGCGCAATCTGCTTCGGATTGAGGGCCGGAGTAGTTGCAGGTGTGATCTCCTGAACACTGTCCGACGGCAGAGCTAAGTCATGCTCGTCGTGACTGTGCGGCGCACCTGGCATGGGCTCGAATCCGTCGAAGATCAAGTCTCCGTGGATGTTGGCAGTATAGTTCAAGTTTCCAAACCTGACCTGATGGCCAGGGGCGTAGCTCTCGATCTGCTCCAGATGGCCATGCGAGTTGGCCCGCAGTACGAAGCCGCCAAATAAAAAGATCTGTCTGGGGAGGAAAGCCTCGCCCTGGATCGCATCGTTGGTGATGATCGAAGGAGCCATCAAGCCTTTATCGCGACGGCATAGTGGAACTCTCAATGAAAGCACCAATGTCGGTGTCAAAACCGGCGGATCTCGGGTAGGGGGTCCCGAACTGTGCGTCTAAGGCGGATGGTAACAGAAGGCGGGGGACACGATGTTTACCCAGGTTCGGGCCCTCTCAATGGAGGTAATACCCTACTTCCTGCTTGATTGATCTTGATGATATGAGTATTACAAGAGTTGATCTACCACGAGATCATAGAGCCTAAACCCTAGAAGCTAGCCTATGGTGTCATGGTTTTGTCATGGCAGATGTCCTGGAGAAAGGACTTAGTTGTGGAGCCATCGCTACGGGTTAGCTTAAAGGGGTTAAAGCGGACAAGGGACGCAAGAGAGTTTTATACTAGTTCGCCCCCTTACGATGAAGGTAAAAGCCTACGTCTAGTTGTGATGGAATTGATGGGGTTTCGATGACCAGGGAGCAAATACGCTTTCCCTGAGTCTCGAGTTGTTGTCTATTGTCCATGAACCGCCGCCGGGTCGTCCCCTTATATACATGGGTTGACACCCGTTGGTTTACAGACTCCGAGGCCGGCTCATAATCGTGTCCGGCTCGGTCTCTTCTACTTCTATCTTACAACACAAGTTTACTTATCAATGCCGGTTTGTGTCTACAGGCCTTAAACCGGTTTTGGGCCCTGGGCCTTCATGAAGCGTCACCGTCTGTCTTCATGGGCTTCAGATACAGATGAACTACTTATGAGGTTAACCCGACCTCTCCTGGCCGGTTTACGCCCAGTGGTAATATCCCCAACATTAGGCCCCAGATTGATTTGAACTGGTTCATGTCAATCCTCAATACTTAAGAAAATTTCTTCTTTAACAACTTCACACAATCTTGTAAACCGCCATGACATCATCTTCTAGGATCATGGTAAACCACCGTGATGTCACCTGTCATTAACGAGCCTCCGACAATTGAGGCGACAGCATCGCCTCATATCCAAAAATTCGGCTCCTCGATTTTCGCGTCTATCGTTTATCTCCCTTATAAATAGGGCCAGGGGGTCTTTCCATTTTCCTCCGACAATCGAGGCGACAGCATCGCCTCATATCCAACAATTCGGCTCCTCTATTTTCGCGTCTGTCGTTTATCTCCCTTATAAATAGGGCCAGGAGGTCTTTCCATTTTCCCCCTCGTGCCTCTTCGCTTCATCGTCATCCTCGCGACGCCCGACCCTTCGACCTCGGCCGCCGCCGTCAACCTTCGACTGCTGCACCAACCTTGGCCGCTGCATCGACCTGAACGTACCGGAGCTCCTCCATGCGCCGCCGCTGCTCAATAGCCTCCGTAAGTCTCCCCTTTCTCTTACCATAGATCTGCACTTAGGGTTTCTGTCGTTCATCAGTGTTTGTCGCCGCCCTTCTTTTTCCTTATTTATATCCATGGATTAGATCCAAAAACCACATAGATCTCGCGCGGTAGTAGTTTAAACCACATAGATCTCGCGCGGTAGTAGTTTCAACACCTGTTTGATATCCAACTCATCTCAACTTGGTGAACTTTTAGTACGCTGGAATTTAGGTCAGAATATATTTATTTTTCCTACGCGCGGTAGATATAAAATTACCATAGCAAGATGTGAAACTTGTTTCTTCCTTCTCTTACACACTTTGAATACCAGACTGGCCAGTTTAACTTCACAGAAAGAATGATGACCCGGGAGATACCATTAGTCCCATGTTGAACCGTCAATGCATTACACCGTTCCATTGTCAGAGTCCGGTTTACGAATAACCAAATCCGGTTTACCAATATGCTTGTATCCTCATACCGCTGTATAGTTGTCCACTGTAAATCTTAAACCGGTAATAATCATGTTTCAGATTTTCCTTGTCATGGCTAAGCAAGTCTATGAGTGCAATTGGGCTCCCTCTCGAGTAACCGTGGAACAGTTAAACAACCTTGTTAAAACGGGCGCTTTAGCCAAGAAAGATGTCATCCACTGGAGGGTCCCTGGCCCGGAAAATCCTCCTCCCGGTTCAAAAACTTTCCAGGATGTACTGGCTAGTTTTCAACTACGCCCTCAAGACATTGGTCCTAACTCTGTAACCGACATCTGCCACTTCCATGTCTTTTGTTAGGTTTATCTGCAAGAGGAACCTTCAGCCGAACTTTTCCGGGATTTCTTTCACTTGAACCATCGCATAGAGTTCTCCGATGGACCCAATACGGAACTGGGCGGAATGGCGGTTCAGAAAAGGAAGGAAGTCACCTTCCCTAATCCCAAACTCCACAGTCACCCCAAAGAGTGGAACCAGACTTGGTTTTACTGCATGGATACATCTCCATCTGATGAAAATCCTTTGCCGGGTTACCGCCCTGAACGCCTTAGCAACACACATCCTTTTCCTCAGACGTTGACAGCAAGAGAACGGGCCAACTATGCTCCCCAATTATCAAAGCTTAGAGCCTTCATGGCGAACGGTTTGACAGGAGTTGATCTTGCTCGTTGCTGGATAAGCTGGAGCATTCTGCCCTTAAGCCTGCGCCCCGGTTTGATGTGTGAGTACACGGGGAGTTTGAAGGATGCTCAGCGGCACATTGACATTCAGCTTACAGACAAAGAAGTCACTGAGGCTGTAAAGAAAATACTGAACGAACCGGAGGCCGTCTGTGCCCAAACCGGACTACTCCCTTTCTGCAACTTCAACAAACCACCAGCTGTAAGAATCATATAATCCTTTGTATCTGAATTTGCTTCTGTCCAAAATGTCACATCCCTAGTTCTGGTTTTCTCTAGGCTAGCTAGTCATGTGTGCTTCATGTTTAAATTTCAATGAATTTGAAATGGGGACATGTGAAGGCCTCAGAAATCATTTGTGAAAAAGACCAAGATAAAAATTGCTCTAAATAGGTCCAAGAAAATGTTCATGTTTCTCTATGAAAATATTGGCCAGAATTAAAATTCAAACCAATATTTTTAGGAGCTCATAAATATTTATTTTGGGCATTTTAAGCTAATGCAATAACTATTTGCATTGGATTTATATTTGCTATATATCGAATATGTGTCCAATAATTCTGAGAAATTGTGAGGGGCTTTGGGTTAATCCTTTCAGTCCCTGCAAAATTATCAGAAGAAAGCAAAGTGGTTTAGTGCTTAAAACTAAATCAAAAGGAAAACAGAAAACAGAATTAGAAAAGGAGAGAGAGAGAGAAACCCCACCTGGGCTTACCTCCTTGACAGCCCACCTGGCCCAGCACTACTGCTCCGGAACACTTGACTGGCCGGCATGTGATTCACTTCGTTCCTGTGTCTGTCCCTTCGGGGAAATGGCACGCGGTGACATCCGGAGTCCTACCTAGCCTGCTACAGCCCGGGTTCCCGGAGTCCTGTTAGCCCAGTGCTACAGCCCGGATTCACACGCTGCTGACCGACATGCTCGATGTTGATTCATGTATGCCTGTCCCCGTAAGTTAGTGCCACTTTGGGTTCACGACTAGCCATGTCGGCCCGGGTTCTCTGTCATATGGATGCTAGCGACACCATCATATACGTGAGCCAAAAGGGGCAAACGTCCCGGGCCATGGTAAGGCGACACCCGTGGGAATACCGTGCGTGAGGCCACAAAGTGATATGAGGTGTTACCGGCTAGATCGATGTGACTTGGAATCGGGGTCCTGACAGCTTTGGTATCAGAGCCTAACTGCTTGTAGGTTTACGAAGCCAAACTGGTTGAAGTTGAGTCTAGAAATGCTTTAGTTATATAAGGGAATTGATTGTGGAAGGGAACGTAAGGCTTTTTTACTCCTTTACCTTATAGCCTTCTGATCTGAGTCATCCACTTCTCTTCTACGGGGATTAAGAACTAGGCTTCTCATCTTTCTATCAGGATCACGTGTTGCTACTCTGTAGACTTATAGGATTGACCGATTTAAGCCTCAGTTCAGTTCCTACTACTTCTGTATGTTCATAGTTGGTCTCGGAACCTTGTTATTGTGATGTTGAGCGGTTATGCCACCATTTTACATGATGTCTCAAATCTTTTGAGCATTTACAGCCGTTATGCTGTCCGAGTCATCCCAGGTTTCTAAATAACCTGATGCATTTGCAAATCCCTTCTTTTCGTTCTCGATGTTCCTTTGGGCCAGATTAACCACACTAATCGTTGACTTGAGGTATTCTGTTGCCTTGACATATATGTTGGAGTTATTATTATGACCCTAGGTGTCTTAGAGGATCACCTCGTAATCTGGCCATGTTCTGTATTTCCAGTGTGATGATTCTAGCCATTATTCCCGAAAGCATCCCGTGATGCCATTTAGTTAGTAGGCATTCTATTCCTGGGTTCTTGAACCCGAGATTCACTCTACTTACCTCGTGTTGATAGTGTTGCTCGTACCTTTAGGATATTAGTAACCTTTGCGATAGTCCTCGAGGTCTGTGGTATATCGTTCTTCCAATACCATGAACTACTTATGGCAGAAGTTCTCTTGAACCGAAAGATCACAACCAGAGTGCTCTTGACGAGTTCTCCATTCACATTGTGAATCTGCCAGTCCTTCTCCTTCTGCATCGGTTATCCGGAAGAAATACGTTGAACTTGTTCGACATACTAGTCCATGCATCCACAACTTAGATAATCATATGTTCTTTTGGGTTGTCCCTCTTTAGCTGTATTCCGACCTTCATCTATCAATTGATAGTCAAGGGTATGTGTGCGATCGTGTTCATCGATGCCTATTATTCTTGTGGTCTGTCAAGCCATTCTAATCCGGAATGACTAGGAGAAACAAACTCCGGTACCTCGTCCATATCTAGGATTGGGTCAAAGTAGTTGTATTCCACAGATCAAAATGCCAATCCAGTTTTTGTTCTGCTCCACCTTGGGGTGTTACCACCTTTATGTCAAGAGTGTCATGAGAATTGCACCACCTCTTATTAATTCTTGATTAAGTGATACTCCTCGCCATCATCGTTCATTCCTCGGTCCCCGTGTTATTATAACCGGAATACCGACAAGTGAATTGTGATGTGTGAAATCTATACCCTTAGCAACTCCGTTGCTTGGTAGTTAAAGGACAATAATTTCATCCTTAGCGTGTTGGTTACTGAATCACATCCTAAGGTTGATCGTGCTACCCAGTCCTTATTCCCGGTGCGCTTTTCGATCAATGAGTTAGGATAGTGCCAGTCCTTGCTTATTCGGTCATATCGTCTTGCTCTGAAAAGCAAGATTGCTCTCGAGCTTAATAACATATTGGTGGTTCGTGATTTTCCGAATATCTTCTCGGAAGTATCACCAGGTTGTCCCCTGACTGTTATGTTGAGCTCGTGATCAAGTTGGTTTCTTGTAACCAACCCTTCTCCAAGAATCTGTGTTGCATACCCTTGAGCTAGTTGGTTAAGCTAGACAACAACTTGGAGAGTTGGAAGATAAAAGCTTGTCTAACTTAGTTCATTTCCAAAGGGATATCCTTGTGTGTGTGTGTGTGTTGAAGAACGGTGATATCTTCATCGATTGGTCCTTGTGATCAGTTGTTGGGTCTATCATCTTGTCAAAACTTTGATTTGAACATGGGCTATCGTCAAATCAAATTAGAACCAACGATGTTCGTAATGTTGTCTTACTCGTGGTTGATTCCTCGAGCATACACCATTATATCTTTTGGGTCTGACCAATGCTATTCCCGTGTTTACTTAATTTTGGAATTGCATCTATATGGAAGCCTAGATGGATTGTTGCTGAGCCCATTGACAACATTTTCATCTTGTCCATGATTTTGTTGAGCATTAAGCTAGTGTTGGAAACTTTTATAAGCATTATCTTCATGTCCCGTCCATGAAGCATGTGTTCGGATGAAAGAAGTGACTCTCTCTAATTCATGTGCACTTGGTGTAAGTTGCCGCCGTGAATTCGAGAAAGATTGTTTTTGCTTCCTATGGAATCATCCCAAGTCAGCCATGCACGTGCGAAGTATTCTGTGGTCTGTTAGACTGATCATCTTTGTTCCATATGAATTCCGTAGCACACCAAGCCACTGATTGATTTGTTCGAGGAAAAGAAGTTCCTTCTTAAGAAGCATGCCTTATGTAAGGACTTTGATATCCTCGTTGATGGCTCCCAACCAGAACTCGGTAGTGTTTCATTGTAAGACTACCATGTGAGCATGCTTGTTTGGGACAACGTGTTCACATGTTTGTAGCAGAACCAACTCATGTTTTGGAGCTTACTATCGTAGTTCATCTCCCGAGAATCTCGCAACGTCATCTCGTCGATTTGTGTTGCAAACTTTCATTTTTCTCTCTAGACTGGATGAGTCTGGAACATTCTGACACCTACCAGATCTGAATCTCAGGCAGACATGATGGTTGGAACATTTCCCAAGAGTTCCTTATGGATTTTTGTGCTTCCGGAGTCCGAACTTTACCTGATGTTCTAGATATCAAACCATATCTATGAATGGATTATGCTAGCACATCAAGGAGAACATTAGAAGCGGAGTGCTAAATGTCTCTCAGTCGATCATCCAGATTTGCTTCTTGGCATTGCTAAGGAAAAATCTGAGAAAGTGTTGTCCTCCTCTGCACCTGCATCCTCCATCATCGTTCATCATGGTAGTATGTTGTGTTGCCAGGATCCTCGGCACGGATGTTGGTAAAACCTTGATGATTATGGAAATGCTCAAGTTCTTGAAAGCACGCTAAGTCACTAAGTTATATCCTTGGTATCAACTCGAATGTGCATTCCATTTGCCGAGTTGTTCTATAACCATAGTTTCCTTTCCAAATTGAGTGTGCCATTCTTTTGAATTCTTTCAAACGATCATTTGTAAACTGCCTTACGCTGGTATGAAGAGTTTCAATGATCTCTGAATCAAAAGTAATTCTTTTTGCAACTTAAGGGAATATTTCTATGAGTCACCTTTCCCAAGGTGCCCCATTATGGAATCATGGCAATTTTCCTCGCTGCTTTGAATCCCTCGTCAAATTGTTTCTTCCGCCCCTCCTGATGCATGTTTTGCCCCTCAGCTCCAGAGATGTTCAACATCTTATTCCGTGAGTTGATCGTAAGTTGCTCGATCTTTAAGAAGATCGGTTCCTATAGAGTTTCTTCTGTCGTCATCGTGTTGGATGAAGATCCTGGAAGCAAAGACGACAAGATCAATTTGAACTAATGAATTAACATCTTCGATGAGGGCAATTGGATCGAGAAGATTGTGTTAGTTTTTGTGTCCCCTCTTCCTCTTACCCTACGCCTGAATCTCGGGACGAGATTCCTGTTTAGTGGGGGTGAGTTGTCACATCCCTAGTTCTGGTTTGCTCTAGGCTAGCTAGTCATGTGTGCATCATGTTTAAATTTCAATGAATTTGAAATGGGGACATCTGAAAGCCTTAGAAATCATTTCTGAAAAAGACCAAGATAAAAATTGCTCCAAATAGGTCCAAGAAAATGTTCATGTTTCTCTATGAAAATATTTGCCAGAATTAAAATTCAAACCAATATTTTTAGGAGCTCATAAATATTTATTTTGGGCATTTGAAGCTAATGCAATAACTATTTGCATTGGATTTATATTTGCTATATATCGAATATGTGTCGAATAATTTTGAGAAATTGTGAGGGGCTTTGGGTTAATCCTTTCAGTCCCTGCAAAATTATCAGAAGAAAGGAAAGTGGTTTAGTGCTTAAAACTAAATCAAAACAAATAACAGAAAAGGAAAACAGAAAACAGAATTAGAAAAGGAGAGAGAGAGAGAGAAACCCCACCTGGGCTTACCTCCTTGACAGCCCACCTGGCCCAGCCCAGCCGCCGCACCGTCTTCAACCTCCTGCTAGTAGGCAGGAGGGCGTGTGCTCGCCGCACGCGCGCGCCACCTCCACCCTGCCTGGCTGCCCCCTCGTTGCCCTGGGCGCCTCCCGCGACACCACGCACACCCCTGACCCTCTCACTCCTCCCCATGGCTCTCTCCCCTCTGCCCCCTTCCTCTCACCCGTGCCGAGCGCAACCGTCGCCGCCGACGAGCACCACCGTAGCCACAGCCTCCCCCTCGACCTCTCTCCATGCTCTGAAAGACCGCCGCGACAGCCTCTCCCTCCTCGATGACCCACGCAAGCCCGGACGCCCTGTAGAGCGGCCTTCAACGCCGTCTTCTTCCTCGATGTCGTGGATCGCTGCCGTCGATTTCGTCGCGTACAGGACCTCCCCGAGCACTCTGAGCATCTCTGCGAGATCAACGTGAGCCCTCGCATCATCTCCCGCTGTTCTCCCTCTCGTTTTCATCCTCTAGCCGTGGCCCCCTTCGACCGAGCGCCGCCGTCTGCCATGGCCGATGCTCTGCTTGATGCCGAGCTCGTTCCGCCTTGCACCGCTGCCCATCGTGCTTCGGGTGTAACACTGATGATGCCCCGCCGCTCCGTTGGGTCGCTAGCAACTCGCAGCCCCGTGGCCGAGCCCACCGCAACACGGCCGCCGCCCCGCTCGTCGCTGTCGTCGCTAGACCCCACGCCGGCGGCTACAACGACCACCACTGGACGCGCCACACTGTGGGCGTCCCAGCGAACCCAAACGCACGACCAGCCGTTGCCGGAAACGGCCGCCGGCGATCGCCGCCGTGCACTGCTTAGCGCCGGCGATTAGTCGCCGGTTAACCCATCATTACCTGCCTAACCATCTAGGTAACCACCCCCTGACCCACTGACAGCCGGGCCCCACCGGCTTAGTTAAACCACTAACCAAATTAGTTAGACTTAACTTAACCCAACGGGACTCACGCGTCAGCTTTGACCAAGCTGACGTGGCCGTTGACTGGGCCCATATGTCAGGGACACTAACCAGCCCCAGCCACTGACCAGTGGACCCCATTGGTCAGGTTTGACCTGGACCAGCCGCTGTTGACCTGCTGACATCACCACGATGTCATGCTGACGCAATTAACCTTTTTCTAGATTTATTCTTATATAGGAAATTCCAGAAAATGCCCAAAACTTCTAAACTTCATAGAAAATTATCTGTAACTCCAAATAAGATAAATTATATATGAAAAATGATCAGAAAAATCCAATCTTTCCATCTGTACCATTTTCATGCATGTTAGAGCAACCTAACCTTGCTGTTTAGATGAAACAAGATAATGCACTTATATGACTCTATAAAATGGGTTTGCATTTGAATCTTTGGTTCAAATGGACTCATCTCAATCTGTTCTAGCTTGCATTAGCCCAAAACACATTCATATTGCCATGTCATGATCATGCATCATATTGTGCATTGCATTAATTGTATTTCTTCTCTGTTGCCGGTATTTGTTCCCTCTCGGTAGACGATGTTCCGGCGTTGTGATCGTTGACACTAATGAAGACTCAATGCTATCTTCAGAAGTGTCAGGCAAGCAAAACCCCCTTGTTCATTCCGATACAATCCCACTCTCTCGCTCCTGCTCTCTTTTACTGCATTAGGACAACAACGATTCATCTGTTACCTGCTGCGGTAGTTGAACCCCTTATCCTCTGCATGACCTGTCATTGCCACAGTAAATAGATGAAACCCACTAGCATGAGTAGGAGTTGTTTGAGCCCTGATGTGCCTACTCATTCATGCTTTATTGTCATGCCTGCTACTGCTTAGAGTTGAGTCGAGTCTGATTCATCGGGGATGAGTTGGAATGGTGATGAACATGTCCTACTGTGTGTGAGCTAAGTGTGTGAACACGATTTGGTAAAGGTAGCGGTGAGAGGCCATGTAGGAGTACATGGTGGGTTGTCTCATCGAAACCGTCCTCAGGAACTGAGTTCTGTGTTTGTGATCCATGAACAGTTACTACCACACATTGGGCTACGGGCGCTCCAAGCTCTCTCGACTTATTAATCAACCTGATCTCTGTCCAGGAGTTGCAACTAGTTTCTGGTGTTTGTAGGTAGTGTTAGTAGTCTACCAAGTGGTACCCGGTACAGGTTGGCTTGGGACAGACTAGGCACCGTGGCACGGTGTACCAAGCGTAGATCCATCCGTCGAGGTGGGCTTCGGAACCCTGCACACATCGTTTGGGGCCGTGAGCGACACCCCGGCCGGATCTCCTTGCGGATGGACCCGAATAGGCGATAAACCTGGACTAGAGACTTGTGTGGTTAGTCAGGTCGTGGCCGACTCCCTCGCCAGGCTTCCGCTTGAAGGTTGCCAAGGTACACGACGTGTACATGGTGGTAAGTGGCGGGAGCGTGTGTGACGAAGTACACCCCTGCAGGCTTAATATGATCTATTCGAATAGCCGTGTCCGCGGTAAAGGACTTCTGGGTTGCCTATAACAGTTCATAGACAAGTGAAAGTGGATACTCTAAAATGCGCAAGATAAGCGTGAGTGCTATGGATGGCGTTCTCGTAGGGAGACGGGAGCGGATCCATAGTGGTGTATTGATATGGTGAATATGTGGACTCGTGTGCGCCACCTCAAAAGAGTTACTTGCATTCGTAGTTCAGGATAGCCACTGAGTCAAAGCTGGCTTGCTACAGTTAAACTCCACCACCCCCTTTGTTGATACCGATGCATATGTAGATAGTCCTGATGTAAGTCTTGCTGGGTACATTTGTACTCACGTTTGCTTATTTTATGTTTTGCAGAGAGACGTCAGTCTCGCTAGTAGTTCCGTGTGGACTTCGACGTTTAGCTTGATACCTCAGCTACGATCTTGTGCCCTCGGCAGGATCTGGTAGATAGTCAGGCTTCTCAGCCTTTTTCATTTATAGATGTCTGTACTCAGACATGTTAAGCTTCCGCATGTGCTTTGACTTGTATGGTCTGAATGTTGGGTCATGAGACCCATGTTTGTAATATCTCGCTCTTCGGAGCCTAATGAATAAATACTCTGAGTCGTAGAGTCTTGTTGTGATGCCATGTTGTATTTGCACATATCGAGCATATTGTGTGTATGATTGAAATGCTTGGTATGTGTGGGATCCGACAACCTAGTTGTTTATCCTTAGTAACCTCTCTTATGGGGAAATGTAGTCTTGTGCTTCCATGAGCCATAGTAGTCCGCTACAGCCCGGTTCACCGGAGTCCTGCTAGCCAGCACTACTGCTCCGGAACACTTGACTGGCCGGCATGTGATTCACTTCGTTCCTGTGTCTGTCCCTTCGGGGAAATGTCACGCGGTGACATCTGGAGTCCTGCCTAGCCTGCTACAGCCCGGGTTCCCGGAGTCCTGTTAGCCCAGTGCTAGAGCCCGGATTCACACGCTGCTGACCGACATGCTCGATGTTGATTCATGTATGCATGTCCCCGTAAGTTAGTGCCACTTTGGGTTCACGACTAGTCATGTCGGCCCGGGTTCTCTGTCATATGGATGCTAGCGACACCATCATATACGTGAGCCAAAAGGCGCAAACGGTCCCGGGCCATGGTAAGGCGACACCCGTGGGAATACCGTGCGTGAGGCCACAAAGTGATATGAGGTGTTACCGGCTAGATTGATGTGACTTGGAATCGGGGTCCTAACACAAAAATTCTCTGGAAGTGTGATTATTTTCTGACAGGTGATGATCCGTTCTGGAACAAGAAACCATCACAAGACAAACTGGCGAAGCCGCAAGACAAACCGGTCAAGCCAGTTCCTCCAAGGACCAAGGTTTTTAAGAAACCTGCCAAGAGAAGGACCACTGCGTCCTCCGATCTACCAGCTGACGACGATGTGCGTAATCCAGAACCAGAGGTAGAACTTGACTCTCTTGGTTCATTTTTCGTACATCTCGTTGACAATGATAATTATCAGGACAACGCTGAAGGCAGTCACACTGAGGACGTAGAGGTAACCATTCTTTCCTCCGATTCAGATCCTCTGCCAACATAAAAAATCCGTCAAGCAAACCGGAAAGTAAAATTTTCTCACCCTCTTGCTTACTTGGACCCAAACTTTCTTTTGAGGACGCAGCAGCACGAAGCTCGCCTTACAACCCGGCACAGCGGCCAGGTAGTTACCTCCGCCGGTTTACCGAACAGTCCGGTTCGGAAACGCCGATGAGAGGTCTCTTATCCCATTGATACTTCATGCCCAAAAGCAGGTTGTTTTCGCCGGCCTCTTAACCTGTCTGATTCAAATTATTAGGGTACTTCTCACTCATCCTCTGGCGAGTCCTCGGCCACACAGCTTCCACCCCTCAAAATAGTTCCTGGGTGAGCTATGCACATGTCTTTATTCTTGATGTGTTATCTTTACATACTGTACTGATCCTTATGTTTATCTTTTCTCAGCACCAAGCCAAGACCAAGCAAGAAAGCTCGGTTAAATAAACCGGCTGATGATAATGTAGCTGCTGAACTGGAGACAACTCCAGATCTGGAAGAAACCGATGATGATGCCATGCTTCACGATCTGCCGCTTCAAGACCATGATTTCCTTGCTGAACAAGTGCAAGTTGACACTACAAGCCATGCAGACCGGCCAACCAGCCCTGTCCGAACTGATGACAAACCGGTCAGTCCAGCTAAGGACACTGATAAACCGCCAACTCCTGTGAAGGCTGCTGGTGAACAAGATGATGACGTTATGATTACTGGTACTGGCCACACCACTCCTGGCAATCCTGTAGCTTTGTCAAAGCATACTGCCAAGGATGATCTCTCTGCTATCGGCAAAGGGAAATGGAATGCTGATTTATCAAGCTACGCCCATCTCAATGCTCAAGATATTCACTCTGGCTTCTTGAACCGTCTGTATACCAGCCGTGACTATGAAGCTAGTTTGGTAAACTTGATGAAGGAGCGATATGAGGTAACTACTGTTTTTCTCTTTTGTCCAATTGCAGTTTATCAATTCCTAGCAGCCCCCAAGTGACGGTTTATGATACCAATCTAAACCGGGACTTTTGTCATAACTTAACTTTGCATATTTAACCTCTAGGGACCAGATTACCTTTTTAAGATGAACCGGTTCCTTAAAATTTGCCATACTGCTCTTTCGCCGGTATAGCCCCCAAGGGCCGGTTTAACTTTATAAAGATGAACCGGGACTGTAGAAGAATTCCCATACCAACAGTTTTTGAGCAAACACACATTAGCCCCAAGTGCCAAGATTAATACTTGTATTGTACTTGGGACTTATAGAAATTTCTGATAAGGAGCAAATATGCATTAGCCCCCAAGTATCAAGGGGATAACTTGTTATGTGCTTGGTACTTCAAATATGTACTGTCAACTCACTATGTATCTGTCTCTTTATAGGCTGAACTGAGCAAGAAGGAAAGCCAAACCACTGATCTGCATGAAAACATCAAGTCCCAACAGGCCGAAACTTCCAAAGCAAAAGATGAGCTGACGAGCGCCTTAGCCGCTATGGAAAAGCTAAAGGAAAGATTTGCCAAGGAGCGGGCCGATTGGAACACAGAGAAATCCGCTTTGCGGAAAAGAGCTGAAGACGCAGAAGCAGCTCTCAAACCGGTGGTAGACGAGCTGACTGGAGTAAAGCGGCAAGTACATGCGATGACCGCTGCTGTGTTTGGTAAGCATCTTTTCCTTAATGCTGTTAACATATCTTCCCATGCGTTGTCAGTTTACTGATGTTTGCAATGATGCAGGAACTCGCATTAGTCATCTGGGCTCTGATGTTCAGAAGAAGCTGAAGGCTGCCTACATGCTGATAGAACAACTGTATACCGGCGCTCAACGAATTATCTGCACCGCTTCTCACAATAAGCCGCTCCCGACGTTGATCAAGGATACCTTAGGCAGGCTATCTATGCTGCCTGCCCGGATAGAAGAACTGAAGAGGTCTGCTGCAAGGGTTGGCGCTCTGACCGCACTAACCCGGGCAAAAGCATGGGTGCCTGATCTTGATCCGACGGACGTGGCTAAAGGCTACCCAAGCTTAAAAGAAGACGGATCAGAGTTTGGTACTGATGATCGCTCGCCATAAACCGGGAAGTACGTCCACTGGCTTGTCAACTTGCTGAAGAGGCTGATCTTTCATTTTACGAGGCGAGATATGATACCAATAACAAGCGGGTTGCTGCACCAACTCCTGAGGCTCAAAACCTCATCCCTCCAATCCGTAAGCATATTTATGCCCCTGATATTGAACCGTGCACCCTTATAAGCGATGAAGCTATGTTCCAAGCTTTAACTGGGATCGACTGGACAACTGTTGACTTCCAGCCGCTGGGTAGAGACGAAGAAGATGAACTGGTGCAAGATGATCCGCAGCCGTCAGGTCAAGCTGCTCAGGGATCATAACCCGGGGGCCGGTTTAATCTTCCATACTGCAATGTTTATTGAGAAACAATTATTCCTGTGGGCACTGAAACACCTTGTAATAGGCTAGTTAAAACACTTGGTCTATTATGCCTTCATGCATATTTATCTGCAACTGACGCGTGTTAATCCGCCATGCTTGAGATATGATGTTCATAATCCATAGCTATTTATTCAAGCTGTTCCTGCAGATAAGAAGCTTAAAGCGCCCTAGCGGTTTACCACCGGGCGGGTCATGATACCCAACTATATATATGACCAAGGTTTATAACCAAGGTTGTAAAAGATAACCAAATATGGAAATATATGATACCTATGACCTTTAAGCATAGTGTTGGCTGACCAACCTTGTAATGAGGGTAATAACCCTAATCCGGAGTAAAAGTATCTCCTGTTATATATGCCGGTTTACAATAAAACCATTCCGGGTTGTGATAAACACCGGTTTATTCCATACTGGTGACTATGAGTCAAAACCAGACCGGGTTGATAGTCTCGGGATTATAACTTGGTCATGTACTGACAACTTGTAGTTGACAGCCTAACCGGGTTGATAAACACCGGTTTGAAAACATCACAAATCTTAGCAAAAGAAAAAGAAACTTAGCAAAAGGCAAATAAAACCGTTGTAGTCGAGGCTTTTCACAGGCTGCCAGGCCCCAAATTTGATCAAGAGGTGTTGCTATGGTTCGGGTTCGACCAAGCCCCCAAGTGATAGTGTGGCATTACGCCGATCAAGAGGTGTTGCTATGGTTCGGGTTCGACCAAGCCCCCAAGTGATGCTATGGCATTATGCCGATCAAGAGGCGTTGCTATGGTTCGGGTTCGACCAAGCCCCCAAGTGATGCTGTGGCATTATGCCGATCAAGAGGCGTAGCTATGGTTCGGATACGACCAAGCCCCCAAGTGATGCTGTGGAATTACGCCGATCAAGAGGCGTAGCTATGGTTCGGATACGACCAAGCCCCCAAGTGATGCTGTGGCATTACGCCGATCAAGAGGCGTAGCTATGGTTCGGATACGACCAAGCCCCCAAGTGATGCTGTGGCATTACGCCGATCAAGAGGCGTAGCTATGGTTCGGATACGACCAAGCCCCCAAGTGATCTAATATCAAGCTTTGAGAAGCCGAATCAAGGGGTAAACCGGACGCCGCTTTGTAAGCTGCATGTAACCACACATGATGTAAGAAAACAACAGATACCCCGCTTTAGCTGAGGTTCCGGTTTATTATATTGATCATAATATATACAATGTCATAATATGTACATAAGCAGAGCCTGTAGGTCAAGTATAGTAGGGCCGAAGATGAGCAATATTCCACGGCCGGTTGGTCTCCTCCTCCGATTTAGGTGAGTCTTTGCGCTCTCGAACATCGATTCGGTAGTATGACCCGTTGTGCAGATTCTTACTGACCACAAAAGGTCCTTCCCAAGGGGGGGATAGCTTGTGCATATCTGTCTGATCGTGGATGAGTCGAAGCACCAAATCTCCTTCTTGAAAGGTTCTGGTTCTAACCCGGCGGCTATGATAACGATGCAGATCTTGCTGATAAATCGCCGAACGGGCTGCTGCTATGTCACGCTCCTCATCTAACAGGTCAAGAGCTTCCTGTCGTGCCTTCTCGTTGTCAGCTTCAACGTATGCCGCTACACGAGGTGAGTCATGACGGATGTCTCTAGGATGAACCGCTTCCGCTCCATAAACCATGAAGAACGGTGTGTATCCTGTCGATCTGTTGGGTGTGGTATTGATGCTCCATAACACTGATGGTAGCTCCTCAACCCAACAACCCGGCGTCCGTTGCAAAGGAACCATAAGCCGGGGTTTGATGCCTCTCAAGATCTCTTGATTGGCCCTCTCCGCTTGACCATTGGACTGGGGGTGAGCCATTGATGATACGTCAAGCCGGATGTGCTCACATTGACAGAACTCCTTCATGGCACCCTTTGACAGATTGGTACCATTGTCTGTTATAATGCTGTGTGGAAAGCCAAACCGGAAGATCACCTTTTTGATGAATTGAACCGACGTGGCCGCGTCACACTTACTAACTGGCTCTGCCTCTACCCATTTTGTGAACTTATCAACCGCCACCAAAAGGTGGGTCTTCTTGTCCTTGGACCTCTTGAAAGGCCCAACCATATCCAGCCCCCAAGTTGCAAATGGCCAGGTGATTGGAATCATCCTCAATTCTTGAGCTGGTACATGAGCGCGCCTTGAGAATTTCTGACAACCATCACATCTTTTGACCAAGTCCTCGGCATCAGCATGAGCTGTCAACCAATAGAAACCGAGACGGAACGCCTTGGCCACCAAAGATTTTGAACCGGCATGGTGACCACAATCTCCTTCGTGGATCTCACGCAAAATTTCACGGCCTTCCTCAGGAGACACACAGCGTTGAAACGCCCCTGTCACACTGCAATGGTGTAACTCTCCATTGATAACAGTCATGGACTTGGACCGCCGGGTTATCTGCCTGGCCAAAGTTTCATCTTCTGGTAACTCACCCCGGTTTATATACGCCAGATATGGAACCGTCCAATCCGGGATAACATGAAGAGCCACCACCAATTGAGCCTCCGGATCAGGAAGAGCCAAATCCTCTTCACCAGGGAGCTTGACGGACGGATTATGCAAAACATCCAGGAAGATATTATGGGGAACCGGTTTACGTTGGGAACCCAGGCGGCTTAAAGCGTCTGCCGCTTCATTCTTCCGCTGGTCCACATGATCCACCTGATAACCTTTAAAGTGACCTGCAACAATGTCCACCTCACGACGATATGCTGCCATTAGTGGGTCCTTGGAATCCCAAGTGCCGGACACTTGTTGAGCCACCAGATCCGAGTCACCGAAGCACTTAACTCGACTGAGATTCATCTCCTTAGCCATCCGAAGACCATGGAGTAAAGCCTCATATTCAGCTGCATTGTTAGTGCAAGGGAACATTAAATGGAGAACATAACAAAACTTATCACCTCGTGGGGAAGTTAATACGACTCCAGCCCCCGAGCCCTCCAATTGCCTGGACCCATCAAAATGAATGGTCCAATAAGTATGATCCGTCTCCTCTTCTGGCGCTTGTAACTCCGTCCAATCATTGATGAAATCCACAAGTGCCTGAGATTTGATCGCTGTTCGAGGCGTGTATTTCAACCCGTGAGGCCCGAGCTCGATAGCCCACTTAGCAATCCGGTCGGTTGCTTCCCTGTTCTGGATTATATCTCCCAAAGTAGCAGAGCTGACCACCGTGATGGGATGACCTTGGAAATACTGCTTAAACTTCCGGCTTGCCATAAAAACCCCATACACCAATTTTTGCCAGTGCAGGTACCTCTGCTTGGACTCAATGAGTACCTCACTAATATAGTAAACCGGCCGCTGAACCGGATATTCCTTTCCTGCCTCTTTGCGCTCCACCACAATAGCCACACTAACAGCCCGAGCGTTAGCTGCCACATATAGCAACAATGGTTCTTTGTCAACCGGAGCAGCGAGAATCGGCGGGTTAGCCAGCTGCCGCTTTAAGTCCTCAAATTCTTCATTAGCGGCGTCACTCCAGACGAAGTTATCCATTTTCTTCAGCATCTGATACAAAGGGATGGCCTTCTCGCCAAGGCGACTGACAAATCGGCTCAATGCGGCAATCCGGCCTACCAGGCGTTGAACATCATTGATACACTTCGGTTTAGTCAAGGAGGTGATGGCTTTGATCTTTTCCGGATTAGCTTCAATGCCCCTGTTAGACACCAAAAAGCCCAAGAGTTTGCCTGCAGGTACACCAAAGACACACTTGGCCGGATTAAGCATCATTTTATAAACCCACAGGTTATCAAAGGTTTCATTCAAGTCATCAATCAATGTTTCCTTCTTCCTTGATTTTACCACAATATCGTCCACATAGGCGTGAACATTGCGGCCGATCTGTTTATGCAGACAATTCTGCAGTCACCTTTGATAAGTCGCCTGGGCACTCTTGAGCCCAAAGGGCATGGACACATAGCAGAAGGCTCCAAAGGGAGTTATGAAGGATGTCTTCTCCTGGTCCTTAACTGCCATTTTGATTTGATGATAACCAGAGTATGCATCCAAAAAGCTTAAACGCTCGCAACCCGTCGTAGCATCAATAATTTGATCAATACGGGGAAGGGCAAAAGGATCTGCTAGACCAGCTTTGTTGAGATCTATGTAGTCCACACACATACGCCAAGTGCCATTCTTCTTGAGGACCAGCACCGGATTAGCCAACCACTCAGGATGGAATACTTCAACGATAAATCCAGCCGCCAAGAGCCTGGCTACTTCTTCTTCAATAGCTTTGCATCTTTCTTCATTGAACCGGCGGAGAAACTGCTTGACCGGTTTTTACTTAGGATCAACATTGAGAGTGTGCTCAGCGAGTTCTCTTGGTACACCTGGCATGTCAGAAGGCTTCCATGCAAAGATGTCCCGATTCTCACTGATGAACTCGATGAGTGCACCTTCCTATTTCGGATCTAAGTTAGCGTTGATGCTGAACTGCTTGGAGGAATCGCCAGGTACGAAGTCAACAAGCTTAGTCTCATCAGCCGATTTAAACTTCAGGGCCGGATCATGCTCTGTAGTCGGTTTCTTCAAGGAAGTCATATCTGCCGGATCAACATTGTCCTTGTAAAACTTCAACTCTTCTGTTGCACAAACCGACTCAGCATAAGCCGCATCACCTTCTTCACACTCCAGAGCAATCTTGCGGCTCCAATGCACGGTTATAGTTCCCTTGTGACCCGGCATCTTGAGCTGCAGATAGACATAACAAGGTCGTGCCATAAACTTAGCATAAGCTGGCCATCCAAATAGGGCATGATACGGGCTGCTGATTTTCACCACTTCAAAGGTCAAGGTTTCTGATCTTGAGTCATGCTCATCTCCAAAAGCCACCTCCAGAGCTATCTTACCAACAGGATATGCCGACTTACCAGGCACCACACCATGGCACACCGTATTGGACGGTTTAAGAATTTTATTTGTTAACCCCATGCGACGGACAGTTTCATAGTAAAGGATATTGATGCTACTCCCTCCATCCATGAGTACCTTAGTGAACTTATAACCTCCCACCTCAGGTGCCACCACCAGAGCCAGATGACCCGGATTGTCAACCCGGGGTGGATGATCTTCTCTACTCCACACAATCGGCTGCTCGGACTAGCGCAAATGACGGGGCACGGCCGGTTCAACGTCATTCACCACCCTTTTATTAAGCTTCTGATCGCGCTTGTCCAAGCTAGTGGTGAAGACATGATACTGTCCGCTATTCAACTGCTTTGGGTTGCTCTGGTAACCCAACTGCTGTTGTTGCTGATTGCCCTGATGATTATGGCCACTTTGATTACCCTGATTGCCATGGAATCCTGAACCGGAATTTCCTCCGCCAAAGCCCGAACCACCTCCTGATCCATGATCATACCGGAAAGAATCAGAATTTTTGAACTCTTGCATGATGTAACAATCTTTCCAGAGGTGTGTGGACGGTTCCTCCTTCGTCCCATGCTTTGGACAGGGCTGGTTCAACAGATACGACAAACGGACCGGATTAGGATTTGGCATTCCACTGCACCGGGGCAGTTTACCCTTACGCCGCTGGCCCTTGTCGTGTGTATTAGTGTTAGCCACAAAGTCTAAACCATGATCCGCTTTACTCTTGCCGCCGTTTCCATGACCCGCCGGGTTGGTGTGCTGCCCCTTGGCATTGCCGCTCTTCTTTCCCTTCCCTGTCTTATCATCATCAGACTCGGGATCCTTGGTACTATCAGAGTCGGCATACTTCACCAGTGCAGCCATGTCATTACAATGACGTTTGAGCCATCCCAACTTCAACTTCAGGGGTTCAAACCGGCAATTGCCTTCCAATGTTAAAACTGCGGTGTCAGCGTTGACGCGGTCCGATGAGTGCAAAATCTCCGAAACCCGGCGCACCCAATGGGTTGTTGACTCTCCTTCCTCCTGGACACAGGCAGCTAAGTCCACAATTGACATGGGCTGCTTGCATGTATCCTTGAAATTCTGAATAAACCGGGCTCTCAACTTGGCCCATGACCTGATAGAATTAGCCGGTAAGCTCTTTAGCCAAGTGCGGGCCATTCCTTCTAGCATCATGGTGAAGTACGTCGCACATGCCACATCATCCACGTCCAGCATCTCCATGGCCATCTCATAGCTTTCGACCCATGTTTCGGGGGATAAATCGGCGGTGTAATTCGGCACCTTGCGCGGGCCCTTGAAATCCTTGGGCAGGCGCACATTGCGCAACGCTGGGACAAGACATGGCACTCCCAAGGAACTAGAGGTAACTCCTGGTTCCACTGATGTGGTTGGACGAACCGAGGTAAGCTGACGGGCTTCATGCTGTGCCGCTAACTCGGCCTCTCTGCGGGCCCGAGCCCAGTCCACCACCTCCTGAGCATCACAAGCACCACCTGCCGGGTTATGGCCACGGGGCGGATCATGGTTCCGCGCATTGCTTGATACTATCGGTTCATCCATACGCCTGCTGTAACTCCGGCTTGGACGGGGAGTGGAATGAATCCGATCGCGACTATATGAATAAGCCTCCTGTTGAACCAAGGCTGTCTGAAGAAGCTCCTTAACCCGACGCGTCTCGACCGCTGCTGGAGAATCACCTTCGATCGGGATGGCCGCCAGCCGTGAAGCGGCTACGACAATGTTGTCCATCGGGTTAGAATAGTGACCCGGTGGCGTGAGGACATGTGGTACCACAATGTTGTTCTGACGAGGCGGATCCGCCAAACGTGGCTGAACCGGCGCCCCTGCCCTCGGTGCCTCAGCCCGGTTTACCACCGGTGGATTACTGGTCCCTGCTCCTGGGGTGTTAAAGAGATTTCTAGCGTCATAAACCGGTGGCAAGCGAGATTGATGCCTCCTCTTCAGGACTTCGTTCGACGCACTCTGATCCAGCATAATCCGGTAAGCTTGTGCATCCAAAGCGGCCCGCTCCGCGGCTATCCTGGTATCCTCAGCTGCTATGTCGATTTTGGCCTGGGTGATCTGATCTTTTACTTTGGCGACTTCCGCATTGTGTGCATCCTGATCCGCCGGGTTAACCTCCGCCATCAGTGTTGCCAATGCATCAAATAGATCAGATAGAACCTGAGCTGGCGGTCGCACAGGGCCTCCTGCCCCGGCCGCTGCCGCCGCTGCTGATCCGGAAATCAACGCCGTTGCGGTCGAAGAATGGAGCGCTGGTTGCGTGCCGGCCATGAAGATCGCCACCCAGTATGGCAGATCAAAGGGGTCCGGAATACTGTCGCCATCGGAACAGCCCCCAATCTGGCCATCTTGTTACTGATATAACGACTCGGTCTCTCCAGTCGATGACTCGTCGCTGGAATAAACGACGGTCTCACCACCAGATTCCGATCTATCCTCAGATTCCCCTCCATGGACAACTCCCACGAAGGCACGCTTCATGACAGGCTTGACCCGGGCAGACCTCGCACGCTGAGCCGTTTCGACGAGGTCGGTGCAGATGTCTGGCTCAGGGACCGGTTCGCTGATCTTGCCGATGAAAACGTGTATGCCACCAAAGGGGACCCGGTACCCATACTCGATTGAGCCGGCCTCGGGGCCCCAGCCTGCATCGTCGATGTAGAGCTTGCCGCGACGACTCTTGGTCATCCCGCCCACAGCGTAACCCTTGAGTCCTTCGAAATTGCCCTCCAAGAACTTGAAACCATCGTGCGATAGCCCCACGGTGGGCGCCAACTGTCGTGGTTTTGTCACGGCAGATGTCCTGGAGAAAGGACTTAGTCGTGGAGCCATCGCTACGGGTTAGCTTAAAGGGGTTAAAGCGGACAAGGGACGCAAGAGAGTTTTATACTAGTTCGGCCCCTTACGATGAAGGTAAAAGCCTGCGTCTAGTTGTGATGGAATTGATGGGGTTTCGATGACCAGGGTGCAAATACGCTTTCCCTGAGTCTCGAGTTGCTGTCTGTTGTCCTTGAACCGCCGCCGGGTCATCCCCTTATATACATGGGTTGACGCCCGTTGGTTTACAGACTCCGAGGCCGGCTCATAATCGTGTCCGGCTCGGTCTCTGCTACTTCTATCTTACAACACAAGTTTACATATCAATGCCGGTTTGTGTCTACAGGCCTTAAACCGGTTTTGGGCCCTGGGCCTTCATGAAGCGTCACCGTCTGTCTTCATGGGCTTCAGATACAGATGAACTACTTATGAGGTTAACCCGGCCTCTCCTGGCCGGTTTACACCCAGTGGTAATATCCCCAACATATGGTATGATTGTTCTTGTCCTACGGACTAAAACCCTTCGGTTTATATAGACACCGGAGGGGCTAGGGTTACACAAAGTCGGTTACAAGGGAGGAGATCTATATATCCGTATCGCCAAGCTTGCCTTCCACGCCAAGGAGACTCCCATCCAGACACGGGACGAAGTCTTCAATCTTGTATCTTCATAGTCCAACAGTCCGGCTAAAGTATATAGTCCGTGTTGGGGAACGTAGTAATTTCAAAAAATTTCCTACGCACACGCAAGATCATGGTGATGCATAGCAACGAGAGGGGAGAGTGTTGTCCACGTACCCTCGTAGACCGACAGCGGAAGCGTTATTTCAACGCGGTTGATGTAGTCGTACGTCTTCACGATCCGACCGATCAAGTACCGAACGCACGGCACCTCCGAGTTCAACACACGTTCAGCTCGATGACGTCCCTCGAACTCCAATCCAGCTGAGTGTTGAGGGAGAGTTTCGTCAGCACGACGGTGTGGTGACGATGATGATGTTCTACCGACGCAGGGCTTCGCCTAAGCTCCGCAACGATATTATCGAGGTGTAATATGGTGGAGGGGGGCACCGCACATGGCTAAAATATCGTATATCCAATTGTGTGTAGAGGTGCCCCCCTGCCGCCATATATAAAGGAGCAAGGGGGAGGCCGGCTGCCTTGGGCACGCCATGGAGAGGGGGGAGTCCTCCTCCTAGTAGGAGTAGGACTCCCCTTTCCTATTCCAACTAGGAAGAGAGGGGGGAAGGAAAGAGAGGGAGAGGGAGAGGGAAAGAGGGGCCGCGCCCCCCTCCCCTAGTCCAATTAGGACTCCTCATGGGAGCGGGCGCGCCACCTCCTGGCTGCTGCCCTCTCTCTCCCCTCAGGCCCACTAAGGCCGAATACTTCCCCGGGGGGTTCCGGTAACCCCTCCGGCACTCCGGTTTTATCCGAAACTTCTTCGGAACATTTCCGGTGTCCGAATATAGTCGTCCAATATATCAATCTTTATGTCTCAACCATTTCGAGACTCCTCGTCATGTCCATGATCACATACAGGACTCCGAACAACCTTCGGTACATCAAAACATATAAACTCATAATATAACTGTCATCGTAACTTTAAGCGTGCGGACCCTACGGGTTCGAGAACTATGTAGACATGACCGAGACACCTCTCCGGTTAATAACCAATAGCGGAACCTGGATGCTCATATTGGTTCCTACATATTCTACAATGATCTTTATCGGTCAGACCGCATAACAACATACGTTGTTCCCTTTGTCATCGGTATGTTACCTGCCTGAGATTCGATCGTCGGTATCTCAATACCTAGTTCAATCTCGTTACCGGCAAGTCTCTTTACTCGTTCCGTAATACATCATCCCGCAACTAACTCATTAGTTACAATGCTTGCAAGGCTTATAGTGATGTGCATTACCGAGTGGGCCCAGAGATACCTCTCCGACAATCGGAGTGACAAATCCTAATCTTGAAATAAGCCAACCCAACAAGTACCTTTGGAGACACCTGTAGAGCACCTTTATATTCACCCAGTTACGTTGTGAAGTTTGGTAGCACACAAAGTGTTCCTCCGGTAAACGGGAGTTGCATAATCTCATAGTCATAAGAACATGTATAAGTCATGAAGAAAGCAATAGCAACATACTAAACGATCGAGTGCTAAGCTAACGGAATGGGTCAAGTCAATCACGTCATTCTCCTAATGAGGTGATCCCGTTAATCAAATGACAACTCATGTCTATGGCTAGGAAACATAACCATCTTTGATTAACGAGCTAGTCAAGTAGAGGCATACTAGTGACACTCTGTTTGTCTATTCTTCACACATGTATTATGTTTCTGGTTAATACAATTCTAGCATGAATAATAAACATTTATCATGATATAAGTAAATAAATAATACTTTATTATTGCCTCTAGGGCATATTTCCTTCAGTCTCCCACTTGCACTAGAGTCAATAATCTAGTTCACATTGCCATGTGATTTAACATCAAAATTTCCCATCACCATGTGATTAACACCCATCACATCGCCGTGTGATTTAACATCAATAGTTCACATCACCATGTGATTAACACCCATAGTTCACATCGTCATGTGACCAACACCCAAAGGGTTTACTAGAGTCAGTAATCTAGTTCACATCGCTATGTGATTAACACCCAAAGAGTACTAAGGTGTGATCATGTTTTGATTGTGAGATAATTTTAGTCAACGGGTCTGTCACATTCAGATCCGTAAGTATTTTGCAAATTTCTATGTCTACAATGCTCTGCATGGAGCTACTCTAGCTAATTGCTCCCACTTTCAATATGTATCTAGACCGAGACTTAGAGTCATCTAGATTAGTGTCAAAACTTGCATCGACGTAACCCTTTACGACGAACCTTTTGTCACTTCCATAATCGAGAAACATATCCTTATTCCACTAAGGATAATTTTGACCGTTGTCCAGTGATCTACTCCTAGATCACTATTGTACTCCCTTGCCAAAATCAGTGTAGGGTATACAATAGATCTGGTACACAGCATGGCATACTTTATAGAACCTATGGCCAATGCATAGGGAATGACTTTCATTCTCTTTCTATCTTCTGCCGTGGTCGGGCTTTGAGTCTTACTCAATTTCACACCTTGTAACACAGGCAAGAACTCTTTCTTTGACTGTTCTATTTTGAACTACAAAATCTTGTTAAGGTATGTACTCATTGAAAAAACTTATCAAGCGTCTTGATCTATCTCTATAGATCTTGATGCTCAATATGTAAGCAGCTTCACCGAGGTCTTTCTTTGAAAAACTCCTTTCAAATACTCCTTTATGCTTTGCAGAATAATTCTACATTATTTCTGATCAACAATATGTCGTTCACATATACTTATCAGAAATGCTGTAGTGCTCCCACTCACTTTCTTGTTAATACAGGCTTCACCGCAAGTCTGTATAAAACTATATCCTTTGATCAACTTATCAAAGCGTATATTCCAACTCCGAGATGCTTGCACCAGTCCATAGATGGATCGCTGGAGCTTGCATATTTTGTTAGCACTTTTAGGATTGACAAAACCTCCTGGTTGCATCATATACAACTCTTCTTTAATAAATCCATTAAGGAATGTAGTTTTGTTTATCCATTTGCCGTATTTCATAAAATGTGGCAATTGCTAACATGATTCAAATAGACTTAAGCATAGATACGAGTGAGAAACTCTCATCATAGTCAACACCTTGAATTTGTCGAAAACCTTTTTGCGACAATTCTATCTTTGTAGACAGTAACACTACTATCACTGTCTGTCTTCCTCTTGAAGATCCATTTAATCTCAATGGCTCGCCGATCATTGGGCAAGTCAATCAAAGTCCATACTTTGTTCTCATATATGGATCTTATCTCAGATTTCATGCCCTCAAGCCATCACGCGGAATCTGGGCTCACCATCGCTTCTTCATAGTTCATAGGTTCGTCATGGTCTAGTAACATAACCTCCAGAACAGGATTACCATACCACTCTGGTGCGGATCTTAATCTGGTTGACCTATGAGGTTCTGTAAACTTGATCTGAAGTTTCATGATCATTATCATTAACTTCCCCACTAATTGGTGTATGTGTCGCAGAAACTGGTTTCTGTGATGATCTACTTTCCAATAAGGGAGCAGGTACAGTTACCTCATCAAGTTCTACTTTCCTCCCACTCACTTCTTTCGAGAGAAACTCCTTCTCTAGAAAGGATCCATTCTTAGCAACGAATGTCTTGCCTTCGGATCTGTGATAGAAGTTGTACCCAACTGTCTCCTTTGGGTATCCTTATGAAGACACATTTCTCCGATTTGGGTTTGAGCTTATCAGGATGAAACTTTTTCACATAAGCATCGCAACCCCAAACTTCAAGAAATGACAACTTTGGTTTCTTGCCAAACCATAGTTCATACGGTGTCATCTCAACGGATTTAGATGGTGCCCTATTTAACGTGAATGTAGCTGTCTCTAATGCATAACCCCAAAACGATAGTGGTAAATTGGTAAGAGACATCATAGATTGCACTATATCCAATAAAGTACGGTTATGACGTTTGGACACACCATTATGCCGTGGTGTTCCAGGTGGCACGAATTTGTGAAACGATTCCACATTGTTTTAATTGAAGACCAAACTCGTAACTCAAATATTTGTCTCCGCGATCAGATCATAGAAACCTTATTTTCTTGTCACGATGATTTTCCACTTCACTCTGAAATTCTTTGAACCTTTCAAATGTTTCAGACTTATGTTTCATCAAGTAGATATACCCATATCAGCTCAATTCATCTGTGAAGGTCAGAAAATAACGATACCCGCCGCGAGCCTCAACACTCATTGGATCGCATACATCAGTATGTATTATTTCCAATAAGTCAGTTGCTCGCTCCATTGTTCCGGAGAACGGAGTCTTAGTCATGTTGCCCATAAGGCATGATTCGCAAGCATCAAGTGATTCCAAAGCCCATCAGCATGGAGTTTCTTCATGCGCTTTACACCAATATGACCTAAACGGCAGTGCCACAAATAAGTTGCACTATCATTATTAACTTTGCATCTTTTGGCTTCATTATTATGAATATGTGTATCACTACGATCGAGATCCAACAAACCATTTTATTGGGTGTATGACCATAGAAGGTTTTATTCATGTAAACAGAACAACAATTATTCTTTAATTTAAATGAACAACCGTATTGCATCAAACATGATCAAATCATATTCATGCTCAACGCAAACACCAAATAACACTTATTTAGTTTCAACACTAATCCCGAAAGAATAGGGAGTGTGCGATGATGATCATATCAATCTTGGAATTACTTCCAACACACATCGTCACCTCGCCTTTTATTAGTCTCTGTTTATTCTGCAACTCCCGTTTTGAGTTACTACTCTTTAGCAACTGAACCAGTATCAAATACTGAGGGTTTGCTATAAACACTAGTAAGTACACATCAATAACATGTATATCCAATATACCTTTGTTCACTTTGCCATCCTTCTTATCCACCAAATACTTGGGGTAGTTCCGCTTCCAGTGACCAGTCCCTTTGCAGTAGAAGCACTTAGTCTCAGGCTTAGGTACAGACTTGGGCTTCTTCACTTGAGTAGCAACTTGCTTGCCGTTCTTTTTGAAGTTCCCCTTCTATCCCTGTGCCCTTTTTTTGAAACTAGTGGTCTCGTCAACCATCAACACTTGATGTTTTTCTTGATTTCTACCTTCGTCGATTTCAGCATCACGAAGAGCTCGGGAATTACTTTCGTCATCCCTTGCATACTATAGTTCATCACGAAGTTCTACTAACTTGGTGATGGTGACTAGAGAATTCTGTCAATCACTATTTTATCTGGAAGATCAACTCCCACTTGATTCAAGCGATTGTAGTACCCAGACAATCTGAGCACATGCTCACTAGTTGAGCGATTCTCCTCCATCTTTTAGCTATAGAACTTGTTGGAGACTTCATATCTCTCAACTCGGGTATTTGCTTGAAATATTAACTTCAACTCCTGGAGCATCTCATATGGTCCATGACGTTCAAAAAGTTTTTGAAGTCCCGATTCTAAGCCGTTAAGCATGGTGCACTAAACTATCAAGTAGTCATCATATTGAGCTAGCCAAATGTTCATAACGTCTGCATCTGCTCCTGCAATAGGTCTGTCACCTAGCGGTGCATCAAGGACATCATTCTTCTGTGTAGCAATGAGGATAATCCTCAGATCACGGATCCAATCCGCTTCTTTGCTACTAACATCTTTCAACATAATTTTTCTCTAGGAACATATAAAAATAAACACAAGGAAGCAACAACGCGAGCTATTGATCCACAACATAATTTGCAAAATACTATCAGGACTAAGTTCATGATAAATTTAAGTTCAATTAATCATATTACTTAAGAACTCCCAGTTAGATAGACATCCCTCTAATCCTCTAAGTGATCACGTGATCCATATCAACTAAACCATGTCCGATCATCACGTGAGATGGAGTAGTTTCAATGGTGAACATCACTATGTTGATCATATCTACTATATGATTCACGCTCGACCTTTCGGTCTCCGTGTTCCGAGGCCATATCTGCATATGCTAGGCTCGTCAAGTTTAACCTGAGTATTCCGCGTGTGCAACTGTTTTGCACCCGTTGTATTTGAACGTAGAGCCTATCACACCCGATCATCACGTGGTGTCTCGGCGAAGAACTTTCGCAACGGTGCATACTCAGGGAGAACACTTTTATCTTGAAATTTTAGTGAGAGATCATCTTATAATGCTACCGTCAATCAAAGCAAGATAAGATGCATAAAAGATTAACATCACATGCAATCAATATAAGTGATATGATATGGCCATCATCATCTTGTGCTTGTGATCTCCATCTCCGAAGCACCGTGCTCGTGATCTCCATCTCCGAAGCACCGTCATGATCACCATCGTGTCGGGACCCCGATTCCGAGTCACACCGATCTAGCCTGTAACACCTCATATCACTTTGCGGCCTCACGCACGGTACTCCCACGGGTGTCGCCTTACCATGGCCCGGGACCGTTTGCGCCTTTTGGCTCACGTATATGACAATGTCGCTAGCATCCATATGACAGAGAACCCGGGCCGACATGGCTAGTCGTGAACCCAAAGCGGCACTAACGTATGGGGACAGGCATACATGAATCAACATCGAACGTGTCGGTCAGCAGCGTGCGAATCCAGGCTGTAGCACTAGGCTAACAGGACTCCGGGAACCCGGGCTGTAGCAGGCTAGGCAGGACTCCGGATGTCACCGCGTGACATTTCCCCGAAGGGACAGACACAGGAACGATATGAAACACATGCCGGCCAGTCAAGTGTCCAGAGCAGTAGTGCTGCGCTAGCAGGACTCCGGTGAACCGGGCTGTAGCGGACTACTATAGCTCAAGGAGGCACTAGACTACATTTCCCCATAAGAGAGGCTGCTAAGGATAGACAACTAGATTGTCGGATCCCACACATACCAAGCATTTCAATCATACACACAATATGCTCGATATGTGCAAATACAACATGGCATCACAACAAGACTCTACGACTCAGAGTATTTATTCATTAGGCTCCGAAGAGCCAGATATTACAAACATGGGTCTCATGACCCAACATTCAGAGCATACAAGTCAAAGCACATGCGGAAGCTTAACATGTCTGAGTACAGACATCTACAAATGAAAAAGGCTGAGAAGCCTGACTATCTACCAGATCCTGCCGAGGGCACAAGATCGTAGCTGAGGTATCAAGCTAAACGTCGAAGTCCACACGGAACTACTAGCGAGACT